>NC_142774.1:35392500-35695000 GCF_988280905.1 Pimephales promelas | reverse complement strand
AGAGAGCTGAAGCGAAGGGCATTAAAGAGACAGAGACAGAGCGTGTGTGTGTGTGTGTACATGTGTTTGTGCATGTGATTTTACAAAACCTCATCTATTCTCCATTATCTTGTCAGTTAGTCTCTGGTCTTTTAAACTAAATGGCGAATGTCATGATGACCAGGTGTCAAGAGCATGCAGACCCCAGAGGAAGAGGGGAGGGGGCTGGCACCATCTGTGTCTTGAGCTGCTTGATTCCTTCCTTCTATATGAGAAATATTTTCAATCGCAGGTTTTGTGCTTGTTTATAAAGAGTGATGCTGTCAGCTCTTATGCTTTAGATGTGTGTCGGAGTATAAAAAGGGAAAGAAGAAGAGAAGTTTTGTAAGGTAGATGTTTGAGTACTTCTAAAATCTTTTCTTCTTTGAACATGTTTGGTCCTTGCTCCTAATAGCAGTATTTCCCAGTCTCACGGTACTCTTAATGGATTCATTAGGCAGTTGAGGATAAAGGACCATGCTTTTTTTTTCTTAATAGGGTTCTTCACTGTAAAAAAAAAAAAAAAAAAAAAGTGTTCAATTTACGATAAAATACTGGCAGTAGCCTAGTACGGTAAGATACAAGTAACAAGGTTTTACAGACTTAACTTAAACAGAAAATAAAGAGTATTATAGAAATAAACTGTATTTCATTATCTGATGCTATTATCTATCAGTATTAATATCCGTTTTGTACTGTACCATTGTAATACACTGACAACCAACAATCACAGCAGTGATGATGAGTCACATGATATATGGAAGCTCATCACATGCAGCTCCTCCACAAAAACTTAATATTAATATAGAAGCTGCACAGTGTCATTCACTCAAATATTAAACACCATATAACACACATGAAATTTTAAAAAGGCAATAAACATTCACTTAACAACATTAAATGTCACACCCTAATGTGCATAACTGAGAAAAAGACTAAGCAAACAAGTTATTTCAACAAAAATACATAAAATGCAATTCCCAAGTTTCACGCTGGGAATAGAATGTCGATTTACGTTTTTTTTTTCACTGTAAATTATTCGAGCTGTTCATTTTCACTTTAAAAACTGTAAATTTAACAGTATTTTACAGTAGAATTACATGAAATTTACCATTAGATCTATCACAGTTATTTACCGTATTTAGTAAGGAAAGGTTCTGTTAACCAATTAACTTTTTGTCACAGTAGCATTTACACAGTCTTTTAACTGTTAAAATCACAATCATTTTTTAAAGTGTATATGTTCCTCCATCTTACTAAAATGACAGAATGGATGTCTTGCGGAAAGGGTTTAAATAGAGGTTGTGAAATAAATGTGAGTGGCTTTTGCTTGACCCTGCAAGAACATCTTTGGGTGGCTTCATGAAAAGTCATGTTTTTAAAATATTTAGATTAACTATTTTGGTCTATTTGAATTAAAATCTTAAAATTTTCGAATTTTATGTGTAATATTAGGCTACATTATAATTTAAAATGATAGTTTTTTGTTCATATTTTTGTGCACATTTATAAAACATTTTTATGCAATGCCGTTCAAAAATTTGGGGTCAGTAAGATAAAAAAAGGAATAATACTTTCTTTCAGAAAGAACATGTTATGTTGTTCTTTTGAACTTTTTATTAATACTAAATTAATAAAGTATACTTAAAAAAAATGTTTCCAAAAAAATGTATGATAATAATAAGAAATGTTTCCTGAGCTGCAAATCAGCATATTAGAATGATTTCTGAAGGTTCATGTGACACTGAAGGAGTAATGATGCTGATAATTCAGCTTTGCATCAGAGAAATAAATTACATTTTAAAATATATTCAAAAAGAAAACATGTTCTTTTAAATTGGAATAACATTTCACAATATAGCTGTTTTTACTCTATTTTTCTGATCAATGCAGCCTTTAAAGACTTTTCCCAAAACATAAAAAAAAAAATCTTACCTGTACACCATCATATTTTGTTATTGTTCTCTGTAAATATCCTGATCACAGGGGAAAAATATTTATTGTCTAACAAATTATTACACTTATAAACATATTAATCTTTTTAAGCGGGTGGAGAAAAAAATAGTTTGTGAATGCAATGTAACTTTAACACATTTTTATAATGTGTAATTCACATCCCACTTTTTGAGAAAAAAAGTGAGAAAATGCATTTACAGTACAACCCTTGTGTGTTTGCTTATTAAATACCTTGGCTTATTTGATGTTCTCAGATGCCGAAAAGACTAATCAGTTCAACACATTATGTTTTTTGTTTAAATAATGATTCTGCAGAATTACGCAGATTTTCTCTCCCAAAACAGCACAGCAAATATAAAGAAAATCCACCTGGGTCTATCAATGCAGGCAAAAAGAATACAAACAGTATTAACAGCAAATGCAGTTAGCTTGTAACAACAGTTGAGATTTACACAAAAGCCAAATTACAGCAAGCATATCCTTTAGTAAATATATCCACACTGCCAAAATATCGAGTTGTGAGCCCCGCTACCCTCTCCAAGTGAACACAATTTAACTCTGTACCAGTGTTTCCTATGGGTTATCTTCTTCTCCAAACACTAATACACTCTATTCTGAGACAGCATCCTTACACACATCCTTGAACAGTCAAACACAAACTTTAAATACACTTATGCATGCAGTCTAAAGCTTCTATGATAACACACACTTTCTAACTCATTATGTATTCTGCTTTAATGAGATGCCGGCAGGGGGGTCGCTGCCATCACTGTGAGGTCTGTGCATCAGCATGCAATATCAGCACACCAAGAAAACTTTACTTCAGGTGTTACGCAGCACCCTAAACACACTCCACTTAACATTATAAAACGCACTGTTCCAGCTCGCCAGTCTGATTGAAAGTGTTGAGAGAAATTGAGGGTTTATTCAGCCTGTGCAAGTATGATTGTTTGCCGTGTTTATTAGCGACATACAAAGTGCAACAAAGTTTGATTTTAAAAACAAAAAAAGCTTCAATAACGTGAAATACGTGATTCAGTGGAATCCATGATGTGGCTTGTTGAGGAGAGGTGCATTGTTAAAGCAAATCTAGCCATATCTACAAACCAACAGTAAGCAACTACCCAGAAGCCACTCAGAATACCAAAACAACACTTAGTAACACCCTTAGCAAAGTACATCCTAGTGATCACCTAACAACCACTCAGAAAACAATTTTATGTTTTTATTCAACGCATTCTCATCCTAGTACGTCATATAGTGACGCTTTTGACAATGCGTATACATGGCACTCTTTAGCGTCAATATAACACGCTTCGGTTATGGGTAGGTTTAGGTTTGGGGTAGGCTTAGGGTTAGACCACTAGGAGGCGCCTTCTTCCCCATATATATCTGGGTCTCATATTGACGCTAAAGGGTGGCATGTGTGTTGGATATCTACGCATTGGCAAAAGCGTCAGTATATTGCACCTTGGGATGAGAACGGGCTGTTTTATTTTATGATGTTACAAAGATCATATGAAATGTTTTGAGAGCACTTTCTTGAGAGCACTTCACTAAGATTTGAGTATTTATTTATCTGTCCTTATGTGTCGTGTAGTGTCCTGTGTTGTGTGTTTTTGTACTGGATGCCATAGAATGTCATTGCACTGTAAAACAAATTTACCGGTATAATAAAAGTAACCTAACCTAACACTACTAATCACATCACAACCAGTGGTTAACCGAGATTGATTTTTATTTTTTTGATGGACGATGTCGATATCTTAGAAAGCATGGTGGCCGATATATTGGACTTATGGAAATAAAGTAAGATTGAAAAACATCCCTTTATTTATGTTGAAAGAAATTGGGGTAAATATGTTGGTCATGAATGAGACGAAATATAAAATAGAGTTTTTGTGTTAAAAAGTACCTTAGTTTTCTGTTTGTTCCTTTGAGTCGTCTTTCCATGCAGTATAGGCTGCATTTATCTTAATCTCATTTTGTCCGAGAAATTAAATCTTTACAATGATTGCACTAAAAGAGAGGAGATGAACTTCGGTTGTGACCCTCTGGTACAACTTTATGAATCTACTACCCAAGCACAAGATCAGTCTCTCTTCCATCTTCTGCTTTTTAAGCAACACCACCCATGTAATGATGCCTGATATTTATTTGCTGTGCTTTCAGGGTCAAATCTGAAATAGCTGAGAAAAAAACCTTGATCTGCACACAACACTGCATTGAGGGTTATTTCACTCCATATACACTCACCTAAAGGATTATTAGGAACGCCTGTTCAATTTCTCAATAATGCAATTATCTAATCAACCAATCACATGGCAGTTGCTTCAATGCATTTAGAGGTGTGGTCCTGGTCAAGACAATCTCCTGAACTCCAAACTGAATGTCAGAATGGGAAAGAAAGGCGATTTTTACACACAACCATTTCTAGGGTTTACAAAGAATGGTGTGAAAAGGGAAAAACATCCAGTATGCGGCAGTCCTGAGGGCAAAAATGCCTTGTTGATGCTAGAGGTCAGAGGAGAATGGGCCGACTGATTCAAGCTGATAGAAGAGCAACTTTGACTGAAATAACCACTCGTTACAACCGAGGTATGCAGCAAAGCATTTGTGAAGCCACAACGCGCACAACCTTGAGGCGGATGGGCTACAACAGCAGAAGACCCCACCGGGTACCACTCATCGCCACTTCAAATAGGAAAAAGAGGCTACAATTTGCAAGAACTCACCAAAATTGGACAGTTGAAGACTGGAAATATGTTGGCTGGTCTGATGAGTCTCGTTTTCTGTTGAGACATTCAGATGGTAGAGTCAGAATTTGGCGTAAACAGAATGAGAACATGGATCCATCATGCCTTGTTACCACTGTGCAGGCTGGTGGTGGTGGTGTAATGGTGTGGGGGATGTTTTCTTGGCACACTTTAGGCCAATTGGGCATTGTTTAAAAGCCTCAGCCTACCTGAGCATTGTTTCTGACCACGTCCATCCCTTTATGGACACCATGTACCCATCCTCTGATGGCTACTTCCAGCAGGATAATGCTCCATGTCACAAAGCTCGAATCATTTCAAATTGGTTTCTTGAACATGACAATGAGTTCACTGTACTAAAATGGCCCCCACAGTCACCAGATCTCAACCCAATAGAGCATCTTCATGATGTGGTGGAACAGGAGCTTCGTGCCCTGGATGTGCATCCCACAAATCTCCATCAACTGCAAGATGCTATCCTATCAATATGGGCCAACATTTCTAAAGAATGCTTTCAGCACCTTGTTGAATCAATGCCATGTAGAATTAAGGAAGTTCTGAAGGCGAAAGGGGGTCAAACACAGTATTAGTCTGGTGTTCATAATAATCCTTTAGGTGAGTATAGTTTGCTGCATAGGTGACCTTAAAGGGATAGTCCACCCAAAAATGAAAATTCTGTCATCATTTACTCACCCTCAAGTTGTTGCAAACCTGTACAAGTTTCTTTCTTCTGCTGAACACAAAGGAAGATATTTTGTAGAACGATCGCAACTTTGGCACCATTGACTTCCATAGTATGTTTTTTCTACTATGGAAGTCAATGGTGCCAAACAACTGTTTGGCTCCAATCGTTCTTCAAAATATCTTCCTTTGTGTTCAGCAGAGGAAAGAAATTCATACAGGGTTGAAACAACTTGAGGGTGAGTTGATGATGAATAATGAATTTTCCTTTTTGGGTGGAGTATCCCTTTAAGATGCACGCTGTTCTCATGCACTTCATGCAGATGAAGTAATTACTCATGAGAATAGCCAGCATCACTTGGGTGTGAATGTTTTCCTGCTTCTTCTATGCTTTCTTCTGCATGCCGTGTGTGTGGTGTGGTTATGCACTCATACAAGGAGATTAGACTGTATATTGGCTTAGAGTAAAAAGTGTCAGGTCTTTTCACTGCCAACGTTGAGAAAGCTGCATAAATTTGCACGTCTTTCCACAGCATGGAGCTATTTTTGAACTTGGCAAGCACTGATATAGTTTATCCCGAAACAAGAGAGGGGGGAAACAGAAGACACGACATACAAAGTGCAGATTGTGCAAGACCAAACATCTTTCCTGATGAGACCACCAAGGATTCCCTCTTCACAGAGCACTGAAGCCTAGCCATTAAAGAGAGAGTACATATTTCCCAAACTGAAATATGACATCATGTACTCACCATGCTGTTACTTTTATTTATTTATGAATTTGCATTAATTAACACGGATGATTTACTATGTAGGACAGATTCTTTCACTTCATGTGAAGTCAAATATTGTGTAAATGTTGTCTGTTTTATTAAAATGTAGATGTGAAGCGCACTGGATTAAAGCGTCACTTTATTGTAGATGTGTTTGTGAATCTGTGTAGAGTGAGGGTGATAAGCTTATGAATATGGCCCTGGGAAATTTTGATGCTTAATGGTGTTTCTTCACACTCCAGAAATCTGTTCCATTGCTTTTACAGAGCAGAGATCATGAACACAGAATAAAATAAAATAATAATATTACATTTCAAAAACATCCTGCATGGGGAACTGATGCTGCAAGGAAGGGGAATCTGATGATTATTTGGGGATGTGAAACCAAGCTACAATTTTACAATATAATTTATGCATACTATTTTTAAATCATATGCCGTTTTATAGGTTCATTTAGTTTGTTCTAATAATTTTATTTCATGTTTATTCATTTCAGTTTCATGATTTTTAATAAAAGGACAAAAGACAAAAGTTAACAATAATTATTCAGTTGAAATCTGGGGAAATCATGTCTATTCAGTTCAGTTCAATAACTCAATAAAGCATCTGAAAAAAACAGTGATGTCATCATCCAACTCAATTCAGTTCTCATCTAATAGTGTCAGAACAGTAATTTACTGAAATATTATTAGATGTTAATGCTGTTTTCGGTACCGCACTAACAAAAAGGTCTCATTTGTTAACATTAACTGACAAACTAACACTGATTTGTTACACTATTTATTAATGTTAGTTTATAAAAATCCAGCTGTTCAGTGTTTGTTCATTAACTAATGTTAAAAAATACAACTTCTGATTACCATATTGCATTAGTAAATGTTGAAATTAACATTAATTAAGATTAATAAATGTTGTAGAAGTATTGTTCCTTAGTTCATGGTAACTAATGAAACCTTACTGTAAAGCGTTACCGTTTTCTTTTAAAATTTGATTTAATGTGAATTATAAATAATATATAATCATTATTCCAGTGTCACATGATCCTTCAGAAATCATTCTGATAGGCTGATCTGGTGCTAAAGAAAGTTGAAAACTGCGTAATTTTGTGGAAACTGCATGAGTAGAATTTTATTTTTCATTAATTTAATGCATCCTTGCTGATTAAATGTTAACGAATATACACTACTTTTGAACAGTAGTGTATGTTTTCAGGAATTCAATTCAAGGCTAGAAAAATAACTTGGATATTCTGGTTGAAATATAACAAGTACCATTGATTCTAAAATGACCTCGTTCTCAAAGCTCAAATGTCTCACCTTTCTTGTGTGCTTTTACTATTGTGTATAATTCCTACTTTCTTGCTACCTAGCAACCTTGTAAAAATCACACTACCATGTGGATGTCAAAGAGAGCGCTTGTATTGTGAGCTGCGAACGAGCCACATCAGTCCATAAACCTGTTCTTCCTTCCCATGGTTCATACAATCACTTCAACACGTGCCACAGCTTCATGTTCGTTCGCAGACTGCAGTGTTCACTAGGTAGGAAGTTCCGTGCCATCTGTAGTTTCAGTCTAATCATAACTGCAAATCAGATAGCCCTATGGGTAGCACCGCCTGTCACCAGAAGCAGGGTAACCATGGAGACGGTCCCAGTGGACAAGTAGGCCCCTATACCATGTCTTTCAAAAGCATTCCCTGATTCACTCAAACATTCGGATTTCGCTTGTTTTCTTAATCAGATAAGGACAGAGATGAATTGGCACACAAAAAGGCTTCCCCTTGGGTGTTTCGAGAGCTCAGCATGTGTGAACCACAGTGTGCGTAGACCTGAACCCTGTCCAATTATGTGTCACTGAACACCTACTCACTAAACAATGGCCATTACACAATTATTTCAGCTGTACAAACACGCTCCAATGCACATCTACACAAAACAACTGAGCAACTTCTCGTTTGTGCCGCACCTTGTAGTGTTTATCTGAACTTTGAGTAAGGGTTCACCGATCTATTTGCCGATCTACAACAATGTGTTTTAAGCATACAAAATGAAGAGATGAGAAGGTATTGACAACTCTATTTATTGGCAAGCAACATAGTCCATTCCCTCTCTTAGAGGTGATTAGGAACAGCTTAGAGCTTAACAAATAAAGAGAAGTAGTCAAATGTAAAATAACACTGCAAAGTCTTCACTGAGTAAATTAAATATAGATTAATCCTACTAAATCTACTAAAGAGCAGTGAGGGATTTGCTCTGTGTTTTTGTTGTTTAATTAACATTAATGAAACAGACAAAAGCAGGAATATTAGGCTGCTGTCACTTTAAGACAGAATGCACGGATCTAATTTACTGATACACATGCAACATATTTGCCCTCTGTTTATGTTCACTTTAGACAGAACCGATGGTATTGAAGTGTATACTGACCTAGCCGGTTAATTTTTATTTTTTAACCATTTAGGCGCAAACCCGAAGATCAAAGTTCACTTTACTAGTTCGTCTCGGAGCGCACGCACAGGAGGTCGATTGAGGAAGAGTATTACTTTTGCCGCTTAATGGCGTATTAATAACTCTTTTTATTATCGTTTAGCAACAGACTTTATTTTACGACATTCACTGATCTAGCTGATTGGACATCAAGTTTTGGCTTTTATTGAGAAAATAAAGTGTACCACTGTGAAGGAAAGAAATGCACTAAAATATCACAGACAGACTTTCTGTCATTGCTGTGTGTTTCTATCAGCCAAATCACTCCGCTCTCCGCAAAGAAGTTGAAAATGTATTGTCCACACACCTGAACTGCAAGACCTATCAAAGCTTGTTTCTGCCACTGAATAAAAAATAAAAAAAGAATTGCGACTTTTTATCTCAAAATTGTGAGATATGAAGTCAGAATTGTACGATATAAAGTCACAATTCTGAGAAATAAAGTCGCAATTGCGAAATATAAAGTCGCAATTCTGAGAAATAAAGTCGCAATTGCGAGATATAAAGTCGCAATTGTGAGAAAAAAAGACAGAAGACTTTTTATCACACAATTCTGATTTTTTTTTTCTCACAATTGCGAGTTTACATCTTGTTGAGGGTGGGTGTCAGGGTGACGCTATGCGGTTGCTAAGGTTTTCTGGGTGGTTGCTAGGTGATTTCTTACTGGCCCAAGTCCAAAGAGCCCATCTCAAAGAATGATATTTGGTAATCAAAGTATAGGTTCCTGATGCAATTATTAAATTAAAAATAAAAATGTTCAAATGAACAAATACTAATACATAATAAATACAAAATAAATAAATAATACATACAAAATAATACAAAATAAATAAATAATCCATAATAAATACAAAAATAATTTGTTTTTAATTTGTTCAAAAACAGATAAATGTAAAAGTAAATATAATCATTTAATAAATAGACTTTTAAAAAGCTTTTCATTGTAGTTTTTTTTAATCAATTACAAAGTCACATATTTTAACTTAATTTGAACAAAAATAAATTGGCAAATGGTTAAAATAAAATAAAAATTTGGTGAAAAATTTTCACATTTGTATTAATTGATACATCTATATGTTGGCAATTATTTATTTATTTACATTTTAATTTTTGAACGAATACACTCAAAATTAATTAAATCTTCTATTTTTAAGAGGCACTCAAAATTGTAAGTCCAATCGTAGTCTAATCACTCTAACAGAAAAATAAAAGCACACCTCTACTTAACAAGCTGCACGGCATCAGATATCATCTATTTAGAGTAACATGTATTAAACAAATACATTAAATAATACATGTTAACGACTGACCAAAAAAATAGTACTGAAATTTGCCCACTAAATATAAAAAACCTTCTGAATAAGCAGTGCATATATCTGATATGTAAACTAAGCTATATAATTTTGTGTTTTATACGCTTATCCTCTGATGCCGCAATTCATTAGCGTGTAAATGACCGTCATATTACATTAATCACTTCATGTCACTTTGATACATCTTGACATGTTTACAATCAGTTTACTTTTAGAAGATGAATGTCTCCAATATCCCAAATTGCATCCAGAAACCTGAGATTCTTGGATTTCTGATTAGAAAAACAGAAGCTAGGGAGAGAGAAAGAAAATATATGGGGGATAACTGCTTCTCTTATGTTTGCCCAGAGCTAGTGGCTTAATCTAATGTCACAGAGTCACACAGTTGTTTATTGATCATAAAAAGGGAGTATTATTCTAAGCCACAAGCAACTACATTCAACTACACACACACACACACACCACTAAATGTTAGTCTGACTGCTTGAACACTCTTTTGCTGTGCAGAAGTGCATCAAGTTAGTGGAATCTAAAGCAATAAGCCATTTCCTTTGAAGTTTATGAATAGTTTGACATGCAGGTTAAGTGTTTTGGGGCGCCTGACTGAGCCAGAGTCTTGTTCTCATGACTACTGCACTCATAAAACAGTTTATTGTGACTCAAACATGGTGCATCAGTTACAGTATAAAGCTGTCTCAAACATTCACAACAAATATTTCAGATGATATATTTAGCATGCATTATAAAATAATTCCGCCTCACACTATTTTTTATATTCATCCTGAAATGTATCAAGCATTTGTCAAATGTCCAGTTTATCAAGTACAGACATTTATAGTATACATCTCTATGGATTGAATTGTGGGTGTCCTAGACAGCTACAGTGGCCCCAAAATACTGAAAAATGTTTGTCATCATCAGCTTGGCCCATTTAAGCAATAGGTAGTGCACTGGCAATATAAGGTACAATCTGTAGAGCAAGACTAGTCACATCACAGCGTATCCATCACATAATCACAGCAGATCTACAGGATCACGCAATCCGCCCGCTTCTAGAAAATTAATTTGTTCTACTTTTACAATGTAACTCTCTCGTATAGCTAAATGCATGCATCTCCTCACAAACATGGGGATGGACTTGATGATTTACAGGTCATGTTAGTAAAAAATGCACCCGGGTAACATTTAAATTGTTTTGTTTTTTTTCATTTTCTATACCATAATTTAGTTTAATCAAAGTTTTATTTAACCTTTATTTTACCAGGAAAGTCCCATTGAGAAAATATAGTGAAAATCCAATTTATCATCATTAATTAAAAAGAAAACAGCACCAGTATTATCTAATGTATGATGATATATTGTACTGAGCTTTAATCATGTTGGGGATTATATGTTAGGCTGGCATGTTTTTAGTCCCCGGCACAACACACTCTCTTTGGACTCGTAACAAATTTTGCAAAACACTTGGAATTTGGAATTGGCTTTTTATCAAACATACTGTATCACAGGATTTTTTTTTTTAGTATTGTCTTAAAAAGAGGCACTGGCAATGTATACTCCTTATCTAAAACACCATTCAGCAACTGTATGTTGTTCTCTCTTTAACATTCGTTGGATTTAGGTCACGCTGTAATTAAAAAAGCAGTCTATTTTAGGGATTTTCCTTGCAGAGGGTCTCATAAGCTAATAAGGTGGATAGATGTAAAAGTAAACTCTTCTCTTTGGAGTGTGTGTGCGTGTTTGTGTTATCAGGATGAGCTAAGCTGTTAGACGCTAATTGGCCTCGGAAAGCAAGCAGGAGTGTCTATGTGATTGATCTGCGCTAACTTTAGCTCTCTGTAGGTGAAAAACATGGCGTCAGCTAAACAACTTTTTAAAAATAGCTCTAAAAATGTCACTAGACAACTCTCTGCACTCCGTATTGCCATTAATAGTTGGAAATTAAGGTAGACCGGAAGTAGTGGGTATTCATTTAGATAGGCATTAAGTTTGGGTAAGTGGGTTATTTTATGATGCGCTAAGCAAAATATTCACATTTATATGATTTCTTTGTCTTGTTACTCTCACTGAAGGAGTATTGTAAGGACTTGACCTAGTTTTTTTCAAATATCAATAATCATGTTCTTTCTTCCTATTTCTGCAGGACACAAAAACGAAAATCTGGTCATGAGCGGGGAATCTGATGAGAAATGAGGTCCTCAGAAAACACAAGCACTTCCTGTCCTGTGGGAGGCTATGCATGGAAATGCTCAGATACGCTATCTGAAAAGCTAATGAACATAATAAACAAGACTCTGGTCATAAATGAAGCTTCCTTTCCAGTGTGACAAGACACCAAGCATACACTGAAAGGATAAAAACAATACTTGTTTTTTTCCCTAAAGCTGAAAATCCTAACAGCACCGAACAATCATCCATGTGATTTCAACACGTCCAATTACAAATCAAAGACTTGTTGAATATCTTTCTGAATACTGCTAAAGATCATAACCTGTGTAAACAAAACAACAAAAAAAAAAACGTCTGGAGCTATGACTGAAGCACAGATGTCCATTTCGTCTGGGTCCAGTGGACATGGAGGAGGTATGGTGACCAGTGCCTTACTTTGCTGGGCTATGGCTCTCGTGTTCCTCTCATTGACAAGGGTGCCTGTTGTCCAAGGTGATTGCTGGCTGATTGAAGGGGAAAAGGGATTTGTGTGGTTGGCAATTTGCAGCCAGAACCAGCCACCATACGAAAATATCCCCTTGCACATTAACAGCACAATTGTTGACCTGCGACTCAATGAGAACAAGATTCGAAGCATCCACTACTCTTCCTTAAGTCGTTTCGGCAATCTCACATACCTGAATCTGACTAAGAATGACATATCTTACATTGAAGATGGAGCTTTCTCAGCCCAATTTAATCTCCAAGTGTTGCAAATTGGCTTTAACAAGCTAAGGAACTTGACCGAGGGAATGCTAAGAGGTTTGGGACGCTTACAGTACCTCTATCTTCAGGCTAACCTGATCGAGACCGTCACAGCCAATGCCTTCTGGGAGTGCCCTGCGATTGAAAACATCGACCTTTCCATGAACAGAATTCAGCAGCTTGATGGTGCTACATTTCGTGGTCTATCGAAGCTTACGACTTGCGAGCTCTATGCAAACCCGTTCAGTTGCTCATGTGAGCTGTTGGGATTCCTGCGCTGGCTTGTTGCGTTCCCAAACCGGACAAGTGAGCGGATGGTGTGCGACACACCCACTGGCTTTTCGGGCTACAGTCTCTTGAGCCAGAACCCCAGAATGCCAAGATTTCGCAATGCTTTTCATGCACTTTCCTCTGTCTGCACCGATGACAATGTGACACCGTACCTTCACGGCTCTTCGGACGGGAGCACTCCCACGATGTTGCCTGATTTGAGCCCTTGCGGACTGGATGACTGTTCCTCAGGGACATTTCCAGAAGAGTCCATAAGCATCAGTCCCACCTTTCTGGATCCAGATGCCCGTCCCATAATGAAACTAAAAGAAGTTACCCAAACAAGTGCAATAATCATGATCCAGATTCCAAATCCATTTCGCAAAATGTACATCCTTGTCCTGTACAACAACAGCTTCTTCACGGACATCCAAAACCTGAAAAGCCAGCGAGAAGAAATAGAATTACAGAACCTCAAATCTCACACTAACTACACATATTGTGTGGCGTCTATCCGCAACTCCTTGAGATTCAACCACACCTGCCTGACCATCTCCACAGGGCCAAGGACATTGCAAGAACGCGTGGCAAATGACTCAACTGCCACTCATTACATCATGACCATCCTCGGTTGTCTCTTTGGGATGCTCATAGTACTGGGTGTAGTGTTTCATTGCCTGAGAAAGCGCAAACATCAAGACGAGCCCAAGAGTAAGAAGCTGGAAAAGATGAAAAGAAACTTAATTGAGATGAAATATGGAACTGAACTGGAACAAGGGACTATATCACAGCTGTCACAAAAGCAAATTCTGTCCACTGGCGAAACGGTACAAAGGATGCCATACTTGCCAGCAGCCAGTGACACAGATCAGTATAAGATGCAAGAGATCTCTGGGACACCAAAGACTACAAAAGGGAATTACATGGAAGTGAGATCAGAGCAACCAGAACGCAGTGTGAGGGAATGCAGCATTCCTCCATCGGAAACCAGCCAGGGATCTGTCGCGGAGATATCCACCATTGCAAAAGAAGTGGACAAAGTGAACCAGATCATCAACAACTGCATCGATGCACTCAAATCCGATTCGACGTCATTCCAGGCCGCAAAATCCGGTGCCGTGTCCACAGCGGAGCCGCAGTTAGTCCTCATATCAGACCATCCACCAGGCAAGTCTGGTTTTCTGTCCCCAGTGTACAAAGGATCGTACCATCATCCCCTGCAGAGGCACCACAGTATGGATGCCCCACCAAAGCGCGCAAGCACGTCCTCGAGTGGTTCCTTGCGCAGTCCGCGCTCTTTCCGTTCTGAAGGAGCTTACAGATCAGAGTCCAAATATATTGAGAAGGCCTCTGCGCTCGATGAGTCAGGCATCATAACGGTCACGCCAGCGGCTGCGATCCTGAGGGCAGAGGCGGAGCGGATTCGACAGTACAGTGAGCATAGGCACTCCTACCCCGGTCCCCACCACATAGAGGAGTCGATAGAGGTGTCAGGGAGCCGGAAGTCATCCATTCTTGAGCCGCTGACGCGCTCGAGACCTCGGGAGCTGTCCTATTCGCAGCTCTCACCACAGTACCACAACCTAAGTGGCTATTCCAGTCCTGAGTACAGCTGTAGGCCTTCTTTTAACCTGTGGGAACGTTTTAAACTCCACCGCAAACGTCACAGGGATGAGGAGGAGTACATTGCAGCAGGTCACGCATTAAGGAGGAAAGTACAGTTTGCCAAAGATGAGGACCTACATGACATTCTGGACTACTGGAAAGGGGTCTCTGCTCAGCAGAAATCATGATTGCCGTTTTTATAGCTCATCCAATTAAAGACGACTACACCAATCTCTGGACCAAACCAGCCAGTATCAATGATTAAGTGACAAGCAAGCACTCACTTTTAGAGAAATAGCTTAGAAGTATTGCTAGCTCTTTTCAATCATTCTGTTTGAGAATGAAAACTAAATACAAGATACTGTAGATCTTGCAGTGAGTGTACGTGCCAAGTGGTAAGAATAGAAAACTTTTAACAGTATTAACCTCAACTCAACATTTGATTTTTATATATTGGGAATAACAATAAACTACTATTATATGATCATCGTCATCGTCATCATCATGACCATCATTGATTAGTAGTATTACAGTTAAGATTGATTCTTCTTATTATTACAATTAATCTTTGGTTATCGCATGGCCGTGTCCTGTGACAGTATTGACTGTTGTGTACTTGGAAAAACATACAACTCAAAATGTCTGCCGAACACTGTTCTCCCCAACGTTAGGTTTTTATACAGACTGTGCAACTTTGAAAACGCTCTTTTTTTCTTCTTCTTTAGCGACTGTTCAAAGGACAACCGCTGAATTTGCTACAGAAGCACACCTCTACTGGATTTTAAAACAACGACTTTTCAGAAAAAAAAGCTTCTCTCACTGCTTTCTCCATTCATTTTTTGTAAAGTTTACAATTTCAAACATACAATGAATGTTTCAAGTCCTTAAGACTTACACCTGCAACGTGATTACAATTACATACAGACACAGCTGTGCAGGTAAAACTGTCTTTCTATGGTTGTATTTCATTAACAGACGTTCAAGCAGTGCTACTGAGGAAACTGAACCCACAAACTCCACACAAGTCCTGCATATTGGAGAATGAATGTACTCTGTTGTAAAACTATTACAATATTTGGGGCCTAGTTCTGCCTCAAACCTAGTTTGATTCTAGTTTGCAAGACCTTCAGAAATATTTCCTATTTAGATATTGCTACAACATGCCTACTTTAAACCACTGTGAACCCCAAGAGCTAAATCAGTCCTGGTGGGGTTTTTTTCTTCTTCTTCTTTTCACTGAGATTCAACAGAGCTATGTCTTCTACAGCTGTTAATCCAGGTCTAAAGTGCTGATCTAGGCAGCCCTAATAGCATAATCTTTTCTCACCGCCATTAATGCTGATAGACAATTTAGATTCCACTGATTTGAACAATGGAATTGGCCTCTAAATTTTGAGGAAGCAAATCTTAAGACCTGTACTGTGAAACCAGACATTACAACACCCTGCTTCGTGGAGTGAAATAACATGACATTTAAATTATATCTGAATCAAAGTGCATGTCAAATACTTGACAGAAATGCTGTCAACCAAATATTAAGGCCTAGAGTGCACAGTGTTGTTTTTTAGCCTTCATATCCCCTATCCGAAAACACGAGTGGATCGTTTTAGAATTTTTTCTGGTCGAGGTAATATGTTAAACAATGCCATTCTGCCGACTGATTTTGTGAATGAAAATGCCATTGTCAGAATGATTGTTGTCATACTGAGCATAATTATTGCTTATTGTTCTGAAATTGGAAATGGTTTCTCTACGGCAGCTTGATCCTGAACATGCACTGTCATCTTGTACCTAACATGAAGATTGTTTCTGTTTTGTTTTACAATTAAGTTTAAAACGTTTAGCCAATTCCAGGTAATTCCTGTGAGAGCTAAATGAATGTCTACAAGAAAGGACTAATGCATGGTAATAGGGACAGTATAATTATTTAATCAAAATGTCTGTATAATTAATGGAATCATCAAGGTCCTCTTTAAACAACCAGAAGATTTCTCGGATCTTTCCCTTAATTTGTGCGTGAATAAATCTTAAATATTTGATTATCATACTCAAATCTTTGAAAACATGTCCCCAGTGCAAATCCATACTTATTCAGGCTCATTCAACTTACATTCACTGTATCTCATTAACAGGTTTGTTGAGTTGATTTTCATCTTCTTATACTGCAAACTGTAGCACTCCAGATTTTCCATGGACACTGAAAGTAAGTTGAAAATGACTTGGTGAATGTACAGCAGCCTGAAAACAGCCATATGTATGGGCTGATTGTAAGAGAAAAAGAATGGATTTCAAAGGGCTTTCATGTCTGGTGGAAATGTCAAAGAGCACAATAAAAATGGTTTTATTTCTTAAAGAATAAATACTTTTTTCACGGACACATATTGTGCTTAAGACTTAGCTTAAGTTAAGTCTCCTGTTGTGTTTTTGTGAGAACACACTGAGGTAGGCTGAAATGCAACTGCATGTCCTATTGTTTGGGTCTGAGGGACTTATACCATACTAGACAGCAGCCAACATCTCACAATGCAGTCCAAAAGTTTAAACCTGGAAATCAAAAACTGTACAAATGTTAGGACATAAAATGAATCAGATACATTTAAGATTCTGCACTATACTAGCCTGGGAAAACCCAGACAACTTCCGGCAAATTTAGATTTGCTCTGAAAGTTTGTCTGGCAAAGAGCTCATTCATATGGAAGCTTGTTTCCGCCACAGAATGAAAAATAAAAAAGGTAATTGTGACTTTTTATCTCACAATTCTGACTTTTTTCTCACAATTGCGAGATATGAAGTAAGAATTCCGTGATATAAAATCAGAATTGCGAGATATACAGTCAGAATTGCGAGATATAAAGTCGCAATTGTGTGTTGTAAAATCAGAATTGCGAGATATTAGGTCAGAATTACGTGTTATAAAGTCAGAATTGCGAGTTATAAAGTCCGAATTGCGTGATATAAAGTCAGAATTTCGTGTTATAAAGTCAGAATTGCGAGATATAAAGTCAGAATTGCGTGATATAAAGTCAGAATTGCGAGATATAAAGTCAGAATTGCGAGATATAAAGTCAGAATTGCGTGATATAAAGTCAGAATTGCGAGATATAAAGTCAGAATTGCGAGATATAAAGTCGCAGAACGTGTTATAAAGTCAGAATTGCAAGATATTAAGTAGGAATTGCAAGATATAAATTCGCAATTGCGTGTTGTAAAGTCAGAATTGCAAGATATTAAGTCAGAATTACGTGTTATAAAGTCCGAACTGGAGTGGGCTTTACACGATGACGACCGTTGGGATTTTGAAGGCTAAATTACAAAGATGGATGCCGCCGTCGAACATCGCTCGTTCAAATCAGCTATCGCATTTGTTTTAAGCGATTTGAACGTTTCCTTTTTGTTAGAATCTGACCAAAGAACAACACTTGTAGATGTTTCTCCGCTGGCCGCCGCTCTGCATACAGTACGTCATCTCCTTCATCGCTCTGATTGGATGTCTACACGTGACGTCCGTTGGCAACGCCCCTCTGGAAATGATTTGTCTATGATGCTTTGCACAACCATAACTCAGTTACAATTGAGAATGGTCTGGTTTTAACCAGGCTACTTAACAGTACTAAACTTAAATTATGAAATCCTTGATCCTGAAGGTCTGATGTACTTCCAATAAGGCACACAATGGGACCTTCTCAAATCTTGATGGAGAACGCAATCATCAGATTATTATTATTATTATTGCGTTTTGGTCAAATTGCTGGTGATATCATCATTCAAATAAAACATTTGAATACAAAAAAATATGTATAAATATATAGGCATAAGTGTTTTTACTAGTAGTCCCAAACGTTTGAGCCTCGCTGTCCATTGTGTTTAATGTGAAAATGCAGAAATCTTTATAACAATACAGCAGAAGCAAAGCTACCTAAAACCTAAATGAAGTTGCCCTACTGATGTAAATTAACAATCCAAAAAGTTGCTATGATTATAAAATGCATCACCCATTCTATATTTTTTTGCTCACCAAAATATTCTACACTTGTGTAGACAAATGTGCAAAAAACTGTAAGAGGGTTCAACAGCTTATCATTGCGAAAGTGCCCTCAAAGATGCCCCCTTTAGCATAAAGTATACACTATGTACTGTATTTGTGCACACTTTATGCACAAGAACACCAAGGTGTGGGCATTTACTGTTATGATAATCACATTTGTCAGTGTGACAATAAAACCATTTGGGTGATTGCCATTAGTTTACATTTGGTGGTCAATCCAGTGAGATCCAGTATCTTTGATAGGATCAAGTCTCAAAAAAGCATCACATTTTGGAAATGTGGTTATCCATAAATTTAGCTTTGAAATAAAATGTACATGTAAAAAAAGTCTCTCAAAGTAACATGATGAAAGGATGTGAAACACATCTCAGCATCACTGCTCTATTAAGCACTAGTAGGTGACCGACTGCACCTGTCACTCAGAACAGGTAGTGTCAACCCTGCGCTCACCTCCTCTATCACAGCCTGTTTGCAGGCACCTTTTGATGGAGTGACGGAGCGTTTTTAACACACCTGTGACAATGTCATGTGTGAAAAGCATAGCAGCTCTTCTAGTGCACCGTAAGCCACTACTCTATTCCATTTAAAGCCCATAAGCATCTGTTCTTTTACTTTAAATCGCACATTATAAAAAGCTTTTTTTTATGCATCTCTTTCGCTATGTTGTGAATCAATATATCATGAAATACAATTAAGAGACTTGGGATGCTGATTTCGACAAGCCAGCCTCTAGAACTGTCTGACTCCCTGGGAAGTGACTACTGAACTAGCAAGAAGATTGAGACGCACTCCATTAATTTATGTTGGTGCTTTTTCACCAAACAGAAAATTGGACTTAAAAAAAGTTAAAGTGCACTATATGCAAATTATGATGTGCTATCATAATAACAATACACTGTAAATGCATTTTTGCTTAGCTGTGTTCTGATTCGCAGAGTTCCAATGCAGTGTTCAATGCTTCACGGTTAGCTGGTGATTCAATTCATTCGGTGACCTGCAATGTCATCAAACACAGTTTTTCAGTATGATGAAACACTTATTTACATATACAAAAATAATATGAATTAATATAATCCATATATGCCAACTAGCAGTTCAAAAGTTTGTGGTAGTGTGCAAAAGTAGAGTAAAACTGTAATATTGTGAAAGAACTGACAATTTGAATATATTTTTAAATGTAGCTTATTCATTTACATCTAGCTGACGCTTTTATCCAAAGCGACTTACAATTGCTATGTCAGAGGTCGCACACTTCTGGACTCTGGAGCAATTAGGGGTTAAGTGTCTTGCTCAGGGACACATTAGTTTCTCAAAGTGGATTCGAACACGGGTCTCACACACCAAAGGCATGTGTCGTATCCACTGCGCCATCACCAACACGCGATGGCAAAGCTTATAGTACCCCTCCCTATATCTATCTCACAAATACTCTGTGAGGATCACAGAAGGTTAGGTGATCAGAACACACCCATTTATTTTCACAGGTATTCACCATCCTAAACAAAAGATACTAGTGGACTTGCACTCACTATCATTTACACATTCAGTGTAAATGCAGAATCATGCTTGGCTTTGCCCTTCCACAACTGTGAAAACACTCTCTAAAAATGCTGGGTTGTTTTAACCCAATTTTGGGGAAAAAAATATGGACAAACCTAGCCATTGGGTTACATTTTTAAATTACATTTTTTACCCAATGGCTGGGTTTGTCCATATTTTACCCAAAATTGGGTTAAAACAACCCAGCATTTTTAGAGAGTGTGCATCAATTTTAAATATCTAGTGAAAGCAATATTAATTTTGTTGAACTGCTTGGTGTACGTTTGATCAATTATCTCATAATTATACTGTAAATTGTATCCAATAAATCAAATCAGGCTGTTGAGGTCTGAAAGAGCAAAATAATGTACATCCCTATATGTTCACAAAGCCTCCAAGTCAATACTGATAAAGATGTCTTTTCAACAATACGCAGTGAGAGACAGTGACCTTTTGCCACTCGTTACTGGCTACAGTAGGAGCTCACATCATGGGGTTCAGTGAGATTCATTCCGGTAATCACCACCTAATTAGTCTTTAAAATGCCTGTGCTCACCATTAGCACATACTTTCAGGAAAACCACGAGAGTCCCAAGGAAGGTTTGCTTAATCTGTGTGGGAAACAGTGACCTTAAACTATGTACTACCAATTTATTCTTGTAGTTGGCAATTAATTGTACTGTTATCTTTCTACACATCAGTTTGGTGTTAGTCCATTTACATATTGTTATTTCGGTTAAGGTTTTAATTAAATTACAAACCAAAATATATATAAAATTGAGCAGTCTCACTTATTTATTCAGCATAACTGATGGACGAAGGCACTTATTTGTGCATATTATTTATATACGCAACTACAGTGTATCCTGTCGCTTGGTAATGCATATACAAATGACTGAGATTACCCTAAAAATTTACTCTCCCCCATGTCATCCAAGATATCCATATCATTCTTTCTTCAGTCGAAAAGAAATTAAGGTTTTTGATGAAAACATTCCAGGATTTTTTCTTCATATAATGGACTTCAATGGGAACCAAACGCTTCAAGGTCCAAAAAACAGTTTCAGTGCAAACTGCAAACTGTTCAAAGGGCTTTAAACGATTCCAGACGATGAATAAGGGTCTTATCAAGCGAAACGAGGGCTCAATAAAAAAAAAAATAACAAAGTTTAAGTTTAAGTTTTATAAGCTCAAATGTTCGCCTTGCTCTGTTCTGTGATGCACGTTCGTGACTCTCCTGTTCAAACTCGTTTATCAAAATGAATCTTTTTTCTTGTGTCATTTGGTTCATTCAACGAATGAAATGAACGAGTTTACTCGGGATAAGATTCGTTCATTCGGACCTTGAACCGTTTGGTTCCCATTGAAGTCCATTATATGGAGAAAAATCCTGGAATATTTTCATCAAAAACCTTAATTTCTCTACGACTGAAGAAAGAATGACATGGACATCTTGGATGACATGGGGGTGAGTAAATTAAAAGTGAACTACTCCTTTAATCTATGCATGTGCCCTCAGTTTATGCAAACCCCATTTCTATTTTTAACACACTGCACAACTATGTTTCCGGTCCAATTAAGTATCATTTTATTTCTAAATACTATATGTGCAAATTTATCGCGAAGCATTTCAGTCCTTCTTTATAAAACAAATCTAACCGTTACATCAAAAGCAGTGTGTAATGTCTTTGCTCTTTTAATAAGAGGTCAAATTCAGTCATAATAATCAAGTATATAAAATAAATTAAAAACAACGCAGGGATCTTCTTAATTTTGGGTAAGGTGAGGTGAACCACTGAGCCAATGCCTCTAAAAGGATTCAAACGTTTAATAATATATTGGCTGATTCCACACCATTTATTTACTTGGAAACTTTAGCTTAAAGTATCACTGAGCTAATGAGGGTTTATCTAAAGGCCAAGATCTGAGAAGAGTTCATGATGAAGTCTAGCAGACAGACTCTTGTGAGGGAGGCAGGAGGGGCAACATGTCTCCCTGAATTACACAATAACTGAATTACACTGATGCAAATCCAGTCAATCTTTCTCACTCAGACATGAACACACACACTAACAAACACACGGCGGTTAGAGTGACAGTCAGGCTAATTAGCTAGGTTTTAATTTGCTAGAGGTTGATCAGTGTCATGATCTCATGCCAAATTATAGAATGCATGAGTGCAAGAAAATAAAAATGAAGGAGGAAAGCAAGAAAACTAGAATAAAACAACCAAGAGTCAGTTTTAGATGCAAGAGGAGGTCTGACACTTTAAAAGCTTGTCCAAACTGGTCAGTTATGGACATCCGCTTGTTAAACTAGTAGAGCATCTTGGCCAAGCCGAGTAGAGCTAGTAGACCACCTTAAATTACACAAACCAGATACAATGAGCACATTTCCTTTTAAATGAAGAAAAAAAGGGTCTTCACAATATCTAATAATTTCCATCACAAACCATATACAGAACCATGTTCAAGTCAACATGAAATCAAAATGGGCCCCCATTTCATTCCTAAAAAAAGTTGCTTGTTTTTTCTTAACATGCATTAAGTATCATGCATAAACTAACAATCAACAACATTTATAAAGCATTTATTAATACAAGTTATTGTTAATTTATATTTATAATTTGTAACGTTGAAAAATGTATAGGCCCCATGTGAAAAGGAACATTAACAATATTATTAAATGCAATAAAAGTACCCTAATGCATCATGAATTACCATTACATTAATGACTTGAACTTATTGTAAAGTGCATTAACAAATGTTTATGTTAAGATGGAATAACCTGGCTTTTGCTTTACAGTATACATAAAAAAAATGCAGACATTGCATTCAAGGCTTTTCAGTTCTTGCAATCCCTGGAAATGAAACCCATGACCTTGGCGTTGCCAGCAGCAGAATGCCATACTGTTTGAACTACAGGCGGATACAAAAACAACAACAGTAAAATGTGTTATCGCACTGTTATATTTCTGGCACTATGTTAAGCTACAAAGTAAAATGTATAGTAATACAAAAAAATGTAATTGAAAAGACTGTTTGAACACACTACTACAGTGATAGGGCTGAGAAATACCTAACCAAAAGCAAGTGTGACATTACAGTAAATGGGCCATGCACCTTATATAATTGATGTGTGACCGAATCTGTACATAAATAGATGGTCTGATTACCTCATTATTATCTCTCTTTGGTGAGCTAGGCAGGAATGTAGGAACGGTCATGGCTCTAATGCTCCTCAAGGTCAATATAACGCGGATGAAATATTGCAGGCCACATTTGATGGGAATAATCCACTGTAGCGATTTCTATTCAGTCAGAAACCTCAAACGGGCGCATTACTCAACAATGCAATCCTCAGCTATGGGATAATATGAGGATCATGGATATTTACATAAAGTGAATGATGGAAGGTTTAAGTAGTAACATCATGCTTCCAATATCTAACAATGGCTTGTAAACAGCACCTTAGTGACAACTCACCAGCTCTTGCTCAAGCCGTAACAATCTCAAGACACAAAAAGAGACGCTGCTGTACTCACCTTTTCTACTACATCAGTGTCACTGGTGTCAGTGTCACTGGAGTCGCTAAGTCTGGAAACTTAGGGTTAGGAGTTTGTTCAAATCAGTATCAGGAAACTTCACTGTCGTACCATGGCATGAGTGCAGCAGGTGCAATGTCATGACGCAGCGCCTGAAAAGCTAGTGCCCAGCTTCCAACGTGACCGGGACCAAGTTTGTGTAGTCATCACGCCTGCTGCACTCATGGTAGGCCAATAAAGTTTCTTGATTATTATGCAGGAATGAGAGTATCAGCATAGAAAATCGCAACTTTACATTTTACGTCTGTCTTAGCGCACGATGTAACTTTAGAAGAGTCAAGTTTTAAATATCGAAAAATATCAAAACACTTTGGTCATTTTTTTGGGAGAAATGCTAATGGTCTTGTGCACTTCAATGCCGTATGCTAAGCTATGCTAAAAGTGGTACCGCCAGAACTGAAGATCGGCTGAATGGATTCAAAAAAGGTAAAACTCAACAGTTTAACTTGTAAAATGAGGCTATTTCCAAAAAAAGTGGAGTATCCCTTTCAGACCCTTGATCCGCTTCTGACTATGGATTTGTAAACTTTATCCATGACGTAGTTTATAATGGACTGTGGTTTTGAAACAGTGACAATGTAACACACTCTTGGCTTACTCTGGCTATTCTCTGTTGTCTCAGACGACAATGTTTGTCCTGTTTTAGCCACCGTAGCTTCTTCGAAAGGGAGGGGTGAGCAGTGGGCTGAGCCCTTAGCACAAACTCGCAACCGAACTGCTAGATGTCGCAAAAAAAAAAATCACACACTGTACTTTAAATATTTTTTTCTACTCACTATAGTACTGTTAAGTGTATTTATTTTTAATCAAATGTTATTATGTATAATTTGTTTTAATATATTTACCAGATTAATAACTAACAATAATCAATTGTACAAATGTGTAAAATTTTAATTTATTTATTTATTTTAATCTTATTTAATTAATTTATAATATTAATTTATTAAGAAATTAATAATTATTTAATTAAATAATTATTTTAGAAAAAAAATAAAAGTTTTTCAATGTGTGTTTTTCGCATCCAAACGACAATGTTGTCAAAAACGTGGAAATGGTTAAAAACGCTGTATTCTGCTGCCAGGCCAGTAGTTGGCGATGTCACGTTGTAAATGAAACACTACGTGCCAATAGACTGCATGTGAATGACCTCATCTTTTCTCAAACTCGTTTTAGTAGATTACATGGAGACAGTAACGTTATTGTTTTCAAAAACTTGCGCTTCGAAAAAAGTTTCCGCAATGTCATTTGAATGAAAGTGGCCCAAACGCATTAAAAGTTTTCAGTTTTTAGCTGAAAACAGTCATGTAAATGCACTTATATTACATTCATTATTTTTTCTCTAGACTTTTTGTCAGACACAGTCTCTCCCTTGCAATTGTGAAAATAAACACAGGTTACATTTGATGTATGTAGCCTTGGGTGGACCAAGATGTCTTTAGTAACACACTAAAGCTATATTAATAGAGAGCTACTCTGGCGTATACACAATACATGCATGTCTTCAAGTATCCCAGCTGTTGCCATGGTAGCTAACAGCATATGCTAATTTTATATAATTATCCGAAAATGGAATATTCATAAAACTTTTATTTTAAAACCCCCCAATGTCAATTACTACAAGACATTTGAAAATTGTGATACATCAAAGTGGCTACTGGTCTCTCAACGCATTTCAAAACCGGTAAGTGACCCAGAATCACTATGGCAACAGCAGCCCTGATCCGTCCCCAAAAGAGGACATACAGTACAGTACTGCGTGGTAAAGGACAGTCACCAATCATTCTTAACGCCCTCTTTTCCTAACACACCATATGCCATCCTTACGGTCTAAACTAATGTCCCCTAAACACACTCTCATTAAACAATGTCACTCAGAAAACATGCATACAGTACACTACACTAATAAAACATTCCCACAAATAAAAGAAATATAGGCAAATTCAGTCAGTGACCTACATACATAAACATATGGTGAGAGAACTAACATAATACATTTGCCTGCATGCATTTTAGTGTTGTGTGATATTGCAAAATAATTTGTTTTTCTTTCGTTTGTGTCCTCTCCAAGAAAACTTTAACCAAGCGCAATATTTATTCCAGGTCATATTAAGCTGCTAAAACAAGCCCTTTTTTTTTAAATTTGAGGCATATTTGACATATTATGCAAGTACTAAAATGCATATTTTATTACAAGAGCCCTACGTATGCCCAGCGAGATTGACTGCTGGCTGAAGACACGGTATTACTGTACGTCAGAAGTGAAAGTGAGAATTAAAGTAAATGGTTGAGCTTTAGATACAGTATATATATCATTCATCTTTAAAGTACTGTAACAGAACAAGGCTAGCCTGGATTATTAGAGTCTCCTCCATTTACACTGTGTATATCAGGTCTCAATAGACTCTTCAGCACCATCTGAGCTCACTTCTTGGCCAATCAATCCGATGAACTTATTAAGAGCCAACACACAGTATGAGGCTGACACTGTCAGGATTGAGTTTGTTTATAGCCGAGACAGAGAGCTGAAGATGGCAACTCAACAGAACGTAATGTACTGAAAAGTTGTGAAATGCACACGGACTTCACTTTGAGGAAACCAATAAAAGGTTTACACAAAATTCGAAGCTTAGCACCCGCGTACTGATCCTCCACTGTAGCTCAAACTAAAGCTATTGTGGTGAAATGTTCACAGAATTAGCATAAACCCAGTTTAAGCTTGCCTTGAGGTCTTATTATAAACAAGTTTATTTTGTGTTAAAACCGTTATATAAAAGCAAGTATTGTAAATATATTCAGGTTTGCAGGTGTTTTGCTGCCACTATTTTCACAGTTTGGAACAGCCCTTTCGTACCCAATTGCTAAAATGAAGCATTTCACCGAAATATTTGTAAGAACACCCTTACTAATTGCTGCAAAGGTCAAATATTTCATTATTTTATTCTGCATCGCCTACAACTGATTCCTTAAAGCTTGCCAAGCTATTCCCGCCATAAAATCCTCACACAAAGACTGTCTGTCCATTAATATATGACAGTAGACCTGAGGGAAAAGAGAAATGAACACAAAAGAGTTAAAAGAATGAGCTGGGATAATGGAGAGATTTGCAGTGTAATGGCCCATTTTCACAGTGGTATTCATTCACTTTCTGGAATCATCTCTGAAAGTAACATTTGTTAATGTAAAAAATAAAAATAAATAAATAAAAAATTATTTACAATATTTTTTTATTTATGCATGCGTCTGCTTGCCTATCTATATCTATATACACACATTTCAATTTAATATATTGAAATATATTGCTTATTTATTGGTGGCTATCTATCAGAAATTATAGCCTCGGTCTTTTTTGGGAAAAGGTTTTCCTTTGGTTTATTCACGTACAGACGACAATGTCGTCAAGATGATCCACAAATCTGCGATAACGACTAAAAACATTAGTATTATTCATGTCGATGCCACAATGCGCATGTCACCGTTTTCATAAATTCGCGTTTTTGTAGTTTACACACACGATAATGGTATCATTCTCAAAAATGAAACCGTTTTCAAAAGTTTGCATTTTCAGGCCACCAAAATGTAAATGTATCGTGTAAATGAACATCCAAAACGCATAAAAAGGTTACGTTTTTAGTTGAAAATTATGTTGTGTGAACGACCCCTTAATTATACACAATGCCAACAAATATTCTATAATACATTAAAGGGATACTCCACTTTTTTTTTGGAAATAGGCTCATTTTACCACTCCCTCATTGACTTCCATAGTAGTAAAAAAAATACTTTGGAAGTCAATGAGACCAGAAACTGTATGGTTACTGATATTCTTCTTAATATCAGAAAATTGGCTGAATGGATTTGAAAACGGTAAAACCCAACTGTTTAACTCTGGGGGAGTGGTAAAATGAGCCTATTTCCAAAAAAAATGGAGTATCCCTTTAAAATGTATGATTTAAATGTTGCTTGCATATTGCAGTAAATTATAACTTATAAAACGTTTTACAAAGCATATTCTAAATTTCAGTCAATTTTCATAGTTGCACGACAGAATACAACCAGACACAATGACATCAAGAGAAACACTTTCACTCAAGTGTGTCCAAAATGTTGGCTGTCTTAAATGACAGGGTGACAAAGAATAAAGCACAGATTCCATTAGAAACCTCTAATGTCATTTCATCGGATATAAATCTTTGACTCGAACGGAGAGTAATTCGGTAGTCAGACAATAAAGCCCTGCAGCAGAGAAAGTGAAGGAAATGGTAAACAGATCAAAAGCAACAACAGAAAGGCAGAAAAATGAAGGATGAAGAAAATTCCTTCTGGGGCTCTGTAATCTTTTTAGGGTGCCTATAACACCGCTTCAAACCTCTTCTGGAACATTGGAACAACCGTGATTGGCTAGCCAAGCTTATGAGAGCTAATGTGATTGTGGCAGAGTGATATCTAACGTTACTTTATGTGTATGTTGGGAGACATAGAGATAGAAAAAGGTTGAGTGTGCAGGATTTATGGCTGCTAATATAATCACAAGCACTGTTATCTTGTTGTGGGACATTTTCTGTAAGCCTAAGAATAATCAAATGCAGTTAAAGCCTCTACTAACTATTATCAAAGATAAGTGAGATCCAAAAGCAAACAGGCAGACTTTCTAGTCAGAGCATTAATCTTTCATATACCGAAAGCCTATTCTCACTCTTAGAATTGTACTAGTTAAAAATACCCCAAACCTCTCCAAATCATCGACTTATCGCAGAGTTTGAGTGACAGGGGTTGTGTCTATCGAGAGAACCCGTCTCTGTCTGCTTCAATGCTCGTCGCTGTGGCAATGCAAGAGGGAGCGACCCAGTGTGACACTGTCTCTAGTTTCAAATGCCATGGCAAACTAAGAACAGATAAAGGCGAACAATAGAGAGATATCTCCAGTCTCATCGGTGCAACTACCAAACCTCGAAACGGATGGACAATTTTCCTGGCATGGGAGACCACATGTTGGGGGAATGGTTTGTGACCTCCTTTTTTGCTCTCAAAAGCTAATTTGCATGAAATAGATGTTGACATACATAGCACTACAATAGAACTGGAACACTTTATGCGTTTCATTTCATGCTTTTGTAATAAAAGATTGGTACCTTTTGCAGACCAAAAAACATTTTTTTTCAAACTACAATGAGCCCAAAAATAATCTTTAAAGGGTTAGTTCACCCAAAAATGAAAATTCTGTCAGTAATTACTCACCCTCATGTTGTTTCAACCCCGTAAGACCTTCGTTCATCTTCGGAACATGAATTAAGATATTTTTGATGAAATCTGAGAGCTGGATCACTCCTGCCTACGACTCCATAGGCTTCTTGAGGAATTGAAACTTGCCGGCCTCGGAAAGTTATTAAAGACATCGTTAAAATTGTCCAAGTGACTACAGTGGCTCAATCTTAACTTTATCAAGCGACGAGAATACTTTTGTGCGCAAAAACAACAAAAATAACGACTTTATTTCAACTGTTCATTTACTTCTCTCTCTGCCTCGAGTCAAGTTACTAGTTTAACAGCGTATGATCTGTTGTTGTACGTCACACGCATCACACACATGACCAGCGTCGGTCACTACGTTAACTGACTAGAGGCCCATAGAGAATGAAGGGAATAGTTGTAATAAAGTCGTTATTTGTGCGGACAAAAAGTGTTCTTGTCGCTTGATAAAGTTAAAATTGAGCCACTGTAGTCACTTGGACTATTTTAACGATGTCTTTAATAACTTTGAGGCCGGCAAGTTTCAATTCCTCAAGAAGCCTATGGACTAGTATGCAGGAGTGATCCAGCTCTCAGATTTCATTAAAAATATCTTAGTTTGTTCTCCGAAGATGAACGAAGGTCTTACGGGCTTGGCAAGAATACTGACAGAATTTTCATTTTTTGGGTGAACTAACCCTTTAAAAACGTAAGCAACATTTAATGTACGAATGTCACCGCATTAGATAATCATAATCATATCAGAAAAACTAACATAGAGTATAATCTATTATTGTTCATTTTGAAATTTTGCTATCCAAAAGAATCTCTTCTTCGAGTTACAATTATACAAGATCAAAATACTGGAGGAAAAGAAATCTATAAAATGTTTTAAAATGGAAGTATATATATATATATTTATATATATTATCAATTGCTTACCACTGAATTTAAATGTTTGCATTGTAATAAGACAATGGCAGCTTATCTCTAAGTCTGAAGTCCATATGTTTTTTTTTTGCAGCGTTGTCGTTTAGTCTAAAGCTTCTTAAATATGCATTATTTATCCATTTACAGCTCCTTATTAGCATATATAGCCTTTTCCACCCCAAAGCTTTGAATTATATAACGATCGTTCATGAAAAACAAAAACTTTCATTAATAACCAATGAGAGGCCACCATATTCGGCTCAAGATGATGAATGATAAAATAAATAAAATATAAAAATACGTGATGAAAGAGGAAATGGGTATCATAGAATAGAAGGAGATTCGATTTAAAGGCCAAAGATGTTTGACCAAGTGAATTGTTAAACAAATGTTATTTTAAAAAAAACCCCCCGAAGTAGTAAGATTAAGTATGAAAACTACAGGGGCCAAAAGTGACAGGAAGAGAGTAGTGCCAGCTCAAGAGTGTGTGCATAGTAGCTGTTTTTCTGAATTGATTTTGCCAGCCAAAGACTGAGTTTGCATATAATAGGAACAGCTAACAGCAGGGACACTGAATCCGCAATGAATTCACTGGCACGAGAAGAAAGCAAAGATACTGGCTCCGCACACTACCTGAAACCACGGATCCAGGATGAGAGTAACATTCTTTGCTAATTGCTTTGGCACAATGGCACTTTGCATTGCTTGTGTGACAGATTTGAGACAAAAGTCTGAGTCATTTCAGATTAAATCTTAATGTGTGTAAGGTATTGTAGGAAACTGTGGCATTCAAATGAAGAAAAAAATCAGTAATAACCACTGCCAGCAAAAATGGTTCGGGAATTTAAACACTCCCACATCCACTAGGATTCGGTGCCAAATTGTACAAAGCAAACATCTAAAAGACACAAAAGTTGCCAGGCAACTATTGTGGTTTCAAATGGGATATTAGTTTATCAATTAATCATTAGGTTATACAGTATGAGTTGAGTTGAAGTGAAACACAATAAAAGCAGCTTCTAACCAGGCGTATGAATCATCATTCACTTGAACACGGAGAATGTTTTGAAATCCAATAGTTCCCAAAACAAATAATAGACTGAAAAGTTTAATATGTCTTTATTTTTTCCTCGACATGGGCAAATAAACTGCCATGAAGGATGATGTTCATAAAAAGAGGACTGCACATCTCTAGGTTTCCCTGGTATTTGTGTTTACCTGTTTCTTAAACAACACAGTGTGGGTTTTATAGCATTAAAAGAAAAAGAAAAACACAAATAGACTATACTACTGAAATGCTGCCATAAAGATTGTCAAGCTACGACAACCTCCAATGCTAAATCTTTATATATATAAAAGAGTAATCAAAAATAATCACAAGATTTCTGTAGATGTGTGTGTGTGTGTGTGTGAGAGAGAGAGCTCCCTGAACACTGTGTGGTCGAGCATTGATGGGTAAATCAGGTGACAGTCTGGCGGCTGAACAGCTCGATAGTGACCGCGCTGAGGAACACTGGGATGCTCTTCTGATGGAAGAGATGCAGATCTACCAGTCCAGTTAGAGTGCGGGAAAAATCTGTCTCCAACAGCTGCATGCTGCCGCTGCCCATTGGACCAGTAGACTGGAGAAAGAGAGAGAGACAGGGGAGAGAGGTGTCTGTTTAAACATTTGAAACAACTTACAAAGGTAAAGTAACAAATAAAGTAAAACTTAAGTGTTTTAATTCACGAACAAACAAAAATAGTCAAACAATTCACTACCAGTCACTCCCTAACAGCCACTAACTAGCTAACGGAGTTGGGACACGTTGGGTTTACTTCTGTCATTCAGAATAGAGTGCCGAAGTGATGACGTCACTTTGTAGGACAACTCGGAAGCTAGCGGCGTATGGGTTCCCTCGGTCGAAAAGCAATGCATTTTCCCCATAGACGTTTGGAAAATCGCAAAAAATAAGATCTGTGTTTAACAAAGAGTTGTGACCCTTACACGTTTTGTCAATCAAGATTATCTTTACAAGTTAATCCAAAATGTATACATTTTGAAGCCTATATAAAAATTTTAAAAAACACAAATCAGACACAATAAAGTTTAAAAAACACAAGCAGGTTATAACTGTGTGTTTTATGTCATAGATCAAAACGTGAAAATATTTAGAGGCTTTGTTCACCACAGACCTTATTTCAGGCGATTTAGTAAAAACCCATTCAAAAATCCCATAGACTTTAGAGCGAGGGAACCGGTAGTGCTAAAATGCTAACTCACTTCCGGGTTTTGGCCTACAGAGTGACGTCGTAACTTCGGCACTCTATAATGGCGCTTTTCCACTGCATGGTACGGCTCGGTACGCTTTGGTGCTTTTCCACTGCATGATACGGCTCACTTGTGGCGCTTTTCCACTGCATGGTACGGTATGGCACGTTTTGGCGCTTTTCCACTGCATGGTACGGTACGGCTCGCTTCGGCTCGCTTTAAAAGCTACCACCTCTGTTGAGGTTCCAAGCGTACCGTACCGATACTAAAATGTGACGTGAACACAATGCAGATCACTGATTGGTCAGACAGAATCATCACTACCAGCGTCATTGTATTTCCGAGACATCAAACCCGCTAGATTTAAATACCCAGTAACAGCCACCGCTGTAGTACCCGTTTTAAAACTACTTGCTTGAAGAAAAAAGAAACTTCCAAAAAAGAAATGGCTGAATCGTGGTCATTGGACGAAGTGCAGAAGTTCCTCTCGTTGGTTGCTGAGGAGCGGATAAACTATAACAGTCGGACTATAATCCCACCCACTTTGAAGCGGTACTAACTGCAGTGGAAAAGCAAACCGAGCTAAAGCGAACCGAGCCACAGTCGAAAAGCGCCATAAGTACCGTAACTGACTGATATTTACCAATTAACTAACCACTACAACATAACTAGATAAAAATGTATTGTCACTAATTACTAACAGGAACCAAGCAACAAATCTCACTAAAACAAACTTACTAAACATTAAACTAACTCAAACACTGTTTTGGTTTATTTCAAACAGTGAGTAATGAAAAGCTCTGAGTAAGTGAAAGACACAAACCAAAAAACTGCTACTCCAAAACTAATAGTTGCTAACTAAAAGTCTAACTACCTAACAAAATGACTAGACACGTGCCAGTATAATACGATACATCAAGATAATGAACATGCATGATATTGTTATTGTGAATAATTATATTGGTATACATATTGATATCATCCTAAATACTGTTTGAAAACGTGTTGACTCTTTATATTTCGGTCACACTTTACAATAAGGCTCCATTAGTTAACATCAATAAATTCATTAACATAAACTGACAATGAAAAATACTTCTAAAGAATGTATTAATCGTAGTTAATTTCAAACATTTAATAACACATTATTGAAATAAAAGGTGGTAACTATTATTTAATGGATCTAAACATGAACAAACAGTAGTATTTTTTTTGAACTAACATGTATGTAACACATGACGTACAGTAGCTATTGCTTATTGTTAATGTTTTAACGCATTAACGTACAAACTATTATATTTACTAATTAACGTTCATTAAACCAAACCCACTTTGAGTTTACTTATGTCAGGCAGTGAGTAATGTAAGCCTTTACATAAACAATAAAATGTTCAGATGTACAAACACCCCTTAAAACCTTCAGATGCACATCAAAGAAACAGAAAAAGCAGTGCGTCTGTGATTAATTGCCTGCCCAGAGTAGAACCAAGAGAAACAAACACAAAATGAGGGCATCAATGCACAATGGTGCTTTTCCATGTCAAATATTTTTAAGCCTGACCTCCACAAGAAGTAGTTAGCATCAAATATATTTTACATTTAGAGGGCCTGAGAAAAGAGGGCTCTCATAAAGAACTAGTCTTTTTTTGCCGTTTCATAAGCATCATAATGCGGTCTCATAACACAGAAAGGCCCCCCTCGACACCAGACCTTCTAATACCTGTCCCGGCAAACCGGGGGACACGTGAAAATGCCTCTCCTTTGTCTCCAACTTGGTTTTGATTTCTATTTTCCCAGATCACATTTTAATAAAAGGTCATCCAGCATTTTTTTCTTTGTTTCTGAGAGTTATTCAGATTGTGACCTTATCATGTGTTTTTCTATTGCCACCGCCACAAAAGGGTGTTATAAACAATATGTGACCTTTCGGCTAACAACAAGTTTTTGTTGATGTTAAAACCTTCCTCAAGTCCCACATAAGAGGAGAGAGAGAGGACAGATAGATAGAAACGCTATTATGAAATGAGAAGAAAAACGATTGACTCGGGGTATAGTGGGGCCAACGGACAATGGTAGACGTTTCCAAATTAGTATCGTTTCTTTTATCTCTTCATTCTGCATGGACATCGAGTTACACTGCCGCTCCTAAAACAGTCAAGCCGGGAGCCTGCAAACTCCACACGTAGCTTCATGTAATGACATCTCTTGCTGAGCTTTCTTTCCAGTTTCCTCTCTTCAATGAGTTTGCTTAAATGCAGCTTTTAGACAGAAGGCTTGTGAAGAGAATAATTACAACACTTTGCATTTGACCCAAACAGCTGGTTTCTCTCTGAGGATGTAAAAACCCATTCATAATGACAGTTTATGCAGTATTGTAGAGAGGGATGGGGAGAGAAAGACAGACAGTAAGGGAAAAGGGAAAACAATGCTTGCCTAGAGTTTGCTCAAGATACAGTATTTCAGTACATGGACTGGAGTGACACCTGTTTCGACTCAGCCTTCGGGATCTTTCAGGGACTTTCACTGTAACAGCCTATATATCTCCTAACAAATCCTGAGAGAGTCATGCACGCCACAAACCACCTCCAGCTCAAATACCACAGAAATACACGGATAAGAAAGTAAAAACGGCAGGTCTCTAGAGATTTTACAATATATATTGTCTGAAGCCATCAATTTACACACACACTGAAGTAGCTTTTACTACAGCAGAACCACACACACACAAACAATGTTGGGGTCAGTAAGACTTTTTTTTATTATTCATTTTTATTCATTAAATTAAACAAAGTGTGAGTAAAGGTTTGTATTTTCTATTTCAAATAAATGTTGTTTTATTTTAGGGATGTTGCCTTGTAAAGTATCATTGTGGGGGTGAAAGAAAAGGATGAGAAAATCCCGCACCGAAGTCATTTAAAGTTTGCAGTGAGCCAGGAAAGCATGAACACACAAATACATTTATGATCCAGTAACATCTGAGTCGTCTGTTGGTGCGAGTGCACCCTGCCGAGCTTAAAGAGAGGAAACGAGAAGCTGTCATTGCTTCGAGTGTGAGGCGGAGGTGTGTGAAGAGCAGTAATTGGCTGTTAAATTAGCTTTATCTACTGATTAGGCAGATGTATAATTAACCAACTGCTCCTTGCTAACGGCAAATAGTGCTTTACCACATCCATGACATGAGATACAACATGTATTGCAGATAAAAACTTACATTAGCTAATAAATAGCCCACTTTTTGTTTTCTAGTGTATTATGTGCTATGACGTTTAAAGCTATGTTTAAGGCAATGTTTTTCATAAACACTTTACGTTATAAATGTTGAACCTCTCTTCATATCCTGATAGCAAATCATTAATAGAATTGGTCTAAATATTTTAAAAAATGTACATATATCTTTTGTGGAAGTCTCAGGACCACAAAATGATCCTCTAATCATTGCATTTGTATTTTCTCAGAGCTGTTCACATCCTCGGAGTTGTTTAAGGCAAAGCTCTGTAAGTTGTTTACGATCATTACTTTTGTAATGTTATGTGCTTTGAGACATGGGGTAATTTAACGCCGTCTCTTGTGACGCTTCATGTGTTTTAGAGGAGGCATGGCTTTGGAGATGCTCTGAAGGGAGGGTGGGATCTTATGCTTTCAAAGCTAGCTTGCTATTATTAGCCCCTCCGAAATCACCTCTTTAAGACAGTGTATGAATGTCAGTGCATTAAAATATCAAACCAAGTGGCATTCAATTTATTTTTTATGTTTTAGTAAGACAGGTCTTTTGGGAACTTTAGTTGTTAAATTTTCAAGTTGGTCAAAAATAACTAAAATCAGGAGGACTTTATTAGCGTTTTGATATAGGCTAACTGAGAGTTTTGCTATAATACTTGAATATTTTCATAATAACTTACAAACTAGACTTTTTGCTAGAAAAAGAATCAGCCTAACTGTTGTTTTGAGCAGAGTGAGCATTTGTAGAAAAACAACAGATGTGTTTAGAGGGGACAAGCTCAATCTATGATGTCACTGGCAACAGATGCAATAGATCTACTGACTTGCTTATTCTGAATTCTGAAAATGCAACTAGCAAATGCATCTCCATTTCTCAGATAGATAGTGAAGTGCTCAGTGTTCATGAAGACATGCAGATGTTTGATCTGGAACTAACTAAGGTTACAAAAATTGTATACTTGTAACTAAAACTAAATTGACTGAAATAAACATCTCTTTAAATGAGAAATAGAAGTTTAATAACTACAAAAAAATTTGGCCTAGTTATTTAATGCATTTTGTATATTTAATTTGTATTTTCTAAATGGCTTAAATAGTACAAATATATACACACAAATATAAATATGTATATATAAAATATGAATTTAACTATTTTTCCTTGCACAGATGCCATGAATTTAAAATGCGTGAAGAAAAAAAAAATTGCTGGGAGGACCACCTCTCCAACTGAAGGTGGTGTAATTGAATAATCAGAAATATGCAAATGAAAAACAAAAAGACTTCAATCTAAATGCAGATTTTGACATTTTGCCTAGGATGGAAAAAAACAACAACGGGATGAGTGGCAGAGTAAATATCAAGACCATTATCAAGGGTTTACTTTGACTATCAAGAATGCAGTGCATTGGCATATGCATTAAGTTGCATGTGAGAAATGTCTGCGAATGTCTATTTAGTATTTAGTCACATCATCCGCTGCCTGTCTGTCCATACACAAACATTTTAGCAAGGATAATTATCAGTTCCTGTCCCAAAGTAAAAAACAACGTCTCCTTTGACGTTCAACAGAAACGTACAGTACATATCTGTCTGTTTATGTTCTTGATATGCTTAATAGAGCATACAGAATTGAGTTACAGTACAGTAAAATGCCACACTCAACCCACCATCTGTGAGAAGGAACACAAGAACAACGTCATAACATGGAAAATAACATCTGTAGATTAGACTGCAAGACAGAGTGAGACAAACAGATCAGTTAATCTAAACTTCCTTAAAGCTGCAGTAGGGAGTTGAGAAAACATTTACTTTGAAATTTGAACAAGCAAAACTTACAGGTCCCACCCCCTTGCTCTCTGGTGAATTGGTTTAAACTGAAGGAGAGATAGAATTTAATTATAACTTATATATGTAAATTATAATTGGTTAAAATTCCATTTGCTTAAACTAAAGGAGAGATAAAAGCCGCCATTTATATGTACCAGAATATTATTGGCTTGGCCCAATGAGAAACCTCCAAGCAAAATGCTAAAAAAACAACAACACCACCCACAAGAACTTAGCAACTGCATAGCAACACCCTGGAAACCATCAACACCCCCCTCCACAACAATTTTTTTTAATTCTCTCATCTTCTATGAAATTAGCAGACTTTCTCTTGAGCGTTTCAAAAGACTTTGATTTAGATCTTTCAAAGTAGAAGTTGTGAAACATTCTCTAGCTAAAGTGTTTCTGTATCCTGAGTCTAAACAAATTGAAATCAGTACAAAAAGCTTGCTGTCCTTACAAAACCTCTTTCCCCATGATACTCCACCACACACAAACAACTTCTGCTGTCATGACAGGCTAACACGATGGCTGACACATGCTTTATGAACGGAGAGAGAATAAAAGCGTGAGCTGGTCTGGAAAAGATTGTCACACGGAATAGCACTCAAACTCTGTCGGGAAACTTTCGCCACTCGACAGCTTTGATGGACAGAGATGATGTCTGCTAGTTTAGGCATTCGATCTTCAATAGAAACCGCAGTCTCTAGGGATCAAATCAAATGTCTAACCACTCATTGCATTTCATGTTCTCTCTAGACCAGAAGAGAGAGCCCACACATGAAGACACATGCGCATGCTGTATGTTGGGCTGGACTCTATAAACCTGTTCCGCATGGATTACTCTTGACCAGATGTTCCGAGATAATACAGACAGTCTATAGAGAATCGGTATATTAAGCATATTATAATCGGTATATTAAGGTCTGAAATTGCACAGAATTCTTTGGCATTCAAAAAGAAGAATATATGAACATAAGCAGGTTATGTAAAATTCTGTGATCCCACGCCTTTTAACCCTCAGGTGCTCTTCGTTTCGGAGTCACACTTGTTATCTTCCCGGTCAAAAGTGAAAGGACACCTAAAAATGAAACTTTCTCCATCCCAGTAAAACCAATGCAATTTATTTTTTTCTATAATATTTATTCTTTTTAATTTAGTATTTTGAGAAAATTTTGTTGAATTTATTAATATTTATGCAATAATTATGGTTTATTTTTGCCATGGAAAATATATTTTTCTAAATTTATATATATATATATATATATATATATATATATATATATATATTTTTTTTTTAAATATTAATGCAGTATTTTAGTTTAATATAGAGTCTAGGCCTTCAGAAAAAAAATATTTTTTGAAGAAAATTAGCACCATCTGGTTACAGTATAGAGAAAAAGCGTAGAATCATAGTGTAACCACTAGATGGCATGTACAGCTCTCTATGGAGAGGCATGTGAATTCCCCAGATGTTTATGAACACATTTTTTTGTTGTTGTTGGTGGTGGATTTATAGTTGAAACAATCTCAAAAACTATTTCTTATAAAAAAAATTTGACAAAAAACAAAAATTCCCAATTTTGACAATTTCCCATTCATTTCCTATGGGGGTCATTTTTTTAAGACCACTTAGCATGCTCAGATCATGACCTCAATTTTTTTGTGTGTTCACATGCATAATGCCATAAAAGTCACCTGAGGGTTAACCAATTCATTTCCATAAGGATCTTTGTACATCGTACAAAGCTTCATGAAGAGCAACTGGATGAAAGATTTTAAACAAAATGAGATAAATAAATATTACATAACTTTCCTATAGACATATTCCATAAATAAAAATATACACAAAAGAAAAACATCTGTAAATATTCACTATAATTCCCCACACATAAATACATGATTCACTATAATAAATTCTTTTTATTTATAATATTTATTTATAAATATTTTTTATATATTATTATATTTTTTATATTTTTAAATATTTTTATATATTTATTTATTCTTTTTAATTTACTATTTTCATAAATAAAATATACCACACTTCACTAAACAAAAAAAAGTCTTCATATTTCAAATTTATGATATCAAGAGCTGAGGGGAGGAATAAATATAATAACCACTGCTGTGTTAGAAGTAGTTGAAAACACCATAGTGGATCCATAAAAAAAAATTATTTAAGAGTTCAAGCTGTGAATGCAAATGTTATTGGTCAAGATAGGATAGGAAAGAGTTCAGTGTGAAAAAGAGAAACTCGTCCCAAACACACCACTAGAGAAACTGATTAAACAGTCCACAACAGTGTATTGACTGAGGCTGGGCAGGAGGAGACTGAGATTCACTCTTTCAAAGCAACTGCACTGACAAGGTCCAAAATTAACTTTGCCATGCCTGCTAATGATAGGTGATACAGTATGTGTGTCTTTTTTATTTGGTGGCTTAAAACAAAGAATATTCCACATTAGTGTCACTGTATACATGGAGAGGCAGAGGCAGTTGAGCAAGAAAAGATTGTTACTGGGTTGCAAATTTGATTGATTGATAGTCAAAGACGGGTGAAAAACAACAGAGACTAACAAAGATACAGAACATTAGCAATAAAAATCACATTAACATATTTTTGCACAACACTTGCAAGTCCATCAACAGCTATCAAAGCTTTTTTGGATATTTTATCTTCTCTGAAATCTAATACATGATTTAAACCCCTTCAAAAATAGATTTCAAACTCAAAAGTGCAGCCTCTCAGTAGCAAACAGCCAAGAGAATGACTTGAATGAGAATGCGTCGACCTTGCAAGCGAATTTCACACCTTTGATATGTTTTTTTTTATATTGTCATAAATTACAGCATGTAGCGTTATCAGTTCTCCGACGTTCCCTCACTACATGCACTCACTTGCAAACATATTCTAGATTTCACTCATTAATAGCTCATCAGTGAGTTTAATCAGCGAGTCCATCAAAAGGTGTAATCATCCCCTGATTGGACGGGAGGAAATGCCAGAACGCTGATCAAAACACGCATAGAGACACCTGCCGTTCCTACGTCGACAATCAAAGCAGAGCTACTGTTACTATGGAGATTATCGAAGCCAGAAACTTTGTCATCCTAACCTTTGAGGTTAAAGCAAGACATGGCACCGGCAAAGGTTAGCACAGGGACACATTAAACTGTCAAGTGTATGTACACTCAGAGGATGACATTTGGAGGATCATAATAAAGGCTATGTGGACACTTTACATAATGTATACAGGTCAATGCTTGAGACACAGCGATTTGCTGTGAACTTTAATCGAATTCTACTCTTATTTAAATAAAACTGGTTTATTTCAGCCTTTACAAAAGGATACTTACACTATGAACAAATCCCTATCTGTAAGTATTACATTTCAGCAATGTTGTTTGTTATTATTTTGTTGAACTATTGGAGATTAGTGATGACCGATATGGATTTTTGGATGGCCGATATATACAGCGCAGGAATAAATTAAGAGACCACTGCAAAAATCGCTGTTGGGCAACTTTATGCCACTCCTGGCGACAGATTTGGCATTATTTAATGGCTGGTGACCATCCATCTTACTCTTGATAACATAACAGAGGTTTTCAGTGGAGTTGAGGTCTGGAAATTGTGATGGCCATGACAGGGTCTTCTTGATCTAGTTTTTTAACATCTACTCTCGTGTAATGGAAATCATTATGAACATCAGCTATGCTAATTATTTTCCATTAAAATGACGTTCGTCAGCTCCAGTTTGTATCCAGCCTCTCACGGAGACTTCAGATGCCCCAACACCTGTGAAGAGACGACTCGACGCCGGTGATATGTTATGCCCTAAATTATTACATGATTAACTAAATGTCTTTTCCCATGTAGTTTTCTGTAATGCACTTTCTGTAAAGCTGCTTTGAAACAATATGTATTGTGAAAAGTGCTATACAAATAAATTTTAATTGAATTGAATCTGGTGATCCTCCACCCAGACTGGGATTGCCCTGGCTATGTGGATTGGAAAACCAATTAGTTGGGGAACATTGTCAGAGCAGAAGAAAGCAATTTTTCTTTCAGGATGATCTTGTACATGGCTTGAGTTATGCATCCTTTGACAAATCTGCTAGATTTTAGCCTTACTGAACCACCAGATCCATTACTACTCCATCAAATGACACGGTGAGAAACGCGAGAGACTCCGGCTTAGGCTTCGCCAGAAGATGTTGGACAAAGATGAAAAATGGACTCAAGTGTTTCCATGACTTTTCAAAAGAGGGAAAACAGACAGATCTGCCTGATGTGATCTTCTCTATCATGGATTTTTTCGTTTGATATTGAAGCATGTATAGGGATTGTGGTTGATCTGTACGGACCAGGCAGGTTAGAAACTTACGTGATTCACAGATTAATTGAAAAGTTTTTAGGTCATGTCAGTTTAAATATATTCAAGTGATTTTAAATCATTCAAGTGCAAAAAAAAAAGCAAAAGGGAATGTCAGAGTCGTGCAGACAAAATTTCATTCTGTTCAGCATCTTTTTAAGCTTGAATGGACAAAAACATGTAACATTTTGGGATTAAAATTAATCGGGAGTAAGAGGCAGAGGCGTTGTGCGCGCAGATGTGTAAACATGATGGTTACAGACCTTATACAAAGCAGTGCCATATTTGATTTTGAAGCGGGAATGAAAGCGAGGCTGTGGGGGACAGACATACTGTACAGACAGATACCTGTTGTGGGATTTTTTTTTTATAAAAAAAAAACCAGTGCAAAAAAATATATATTTCCATGACATTTCAGAAGAAAAAATAAAATCTCCAGACAACATGAGATCAAGGAATTTTCAACAGCGGATGCCAAACACAGAACACACAGTAAGAACACTCAGTGAAAACACAGCAAGTCTATCCCTCATACATGTCAAGGTGCAGATCTAGACTCAATGTGAACCTGCATTTACTCATCTCACTTGCACACAAACAGATTCAGTATTCCTCAAAATGAATGAAAACAATGACATGCAAACTCATTATTGCAAGTTTGTGTAATATTCGATGTACAGGTGTGAATTTGCATAGCTTTCAGCCTGAGGCCTATTGATTTAACTGTTGGGTGAAACATCTTAGTAACATCACGGAAAGGCCTAGGGAAATCACCTACAATAGTTTCGAATCGAGGATGAATTTTATTTAGAAAATGTACGTTTTTTGGCCCCTAAGTACATTTCATTCTCTGATGTGAAATAAATAGGCAGACAAGGCTTTGAGGAGTTTAAAAAGTGGACTTGATGCCCCGTTTCAATAACACCCACGTAAAAGCATGAACAGAATGAGAGCTCTCACGACCAATGTGCTCTTATGCTAAAACCTGCGATGAACAAAGAACGTTTTGTCAAAGCTGCACAATGACTACTGTGAGCCGGGAATAGACTGTCCACTAAAATTATAAGCACGCTACAGAAAATCGAGCCTTTTCAGCTGGATTCAGTTTGTTTTCATCCCATTGAATAGAGACGGCAGCATGGCTTAAATATCGCAGATAAAAGGAATTTTAGATTTCTTTCCTATCAATACTTTGAAGGTAAATTTTCTATTGGGGACAAAACGTTAGAGGATGAAATTAATCTAATATTATGTGAAAACGGATGCTATGTACGTTACAAACCAAATGTACCCACCATCAAAGCACAGAGACACTAATTACAGCAAAGATGAGAGGACAGAGTATACAGTCTTCCTTTGATGGAACTGTCCATGTTATTGCTACGCTCATAAAAAATGCAAAAGTAGCATAGAATCAGATTTTTATATTTTCGGAGAAATGCTTGCTGCAATGATGAGGTGTTCTAGGTGGTTGCTGGGGTGCTGCAATGCGGTTTCCAAGGTTTTCCAAATGGTTACTTGCCCAATGCTATGAGGCTGCTACGGTGTCGCTTGAAGTCGTAAGAATGTCGGATAGTTGAATATTCAATCTGTAACTATTATCCGACAAATAAAAATACTATACAGATAAATTATCTGATAGCAAAATTATCTAGACATATGATATGCTTCCTTTCATTTTTTACGAGGGAGACTAGTTAAATAACTTTAAGAAACTTCGCTTTAGCACACTGTTGTCAGTGTCCCAGCGCAGTTTTTTTTTTGTTCGCTCTGCTTCAACTTAAATGCTTTTGTTCTAGATATTTAGGTTTTAAAAAATAAAAAATAAAGTCTTTCTCGAAAGTTATTTTTATTTATATGTATTTATGAGCCCAAATATTTAAATACAATATTTGTGAAAAATGCCCCTCCCTATATTGTTTATTAAAGCTGATATAAATAAACAACAGCAAAAAATAAAAATAAAATAAACAATAATAATTAAAAAAAAACACTAATGAAACAAATAATAAATTGACTAACAAAAATAGCATTATTTATATATGTTTTTTGGATCATGGTTGTCTTATGGAGCTATGGAGTGTGTCTGACATGTATGAAGAGAAGTACGTGTATATGTATGATGTATAACGTATGATCAAGGAGAAGATATGCCATCTTTGGAGAGTAATATGGCAAGATTGCCAATATGTGTTATATATTCAATATGTGCTCTATCAAGATGTAGACAGCCTCAAATGTTGTTGATTACATAACTTTTATTATTAACCCACTTATAAACTTAAACTGAAATTTTTATCAAAATAGAAATGCATCTATGGGAAGAAAAAAAAAACAGGAAAAAAAAAAACTAAAAAGCCGAATAAAATAACTAAAACTATTGTAAAAAGAAATTTAACTCAATATTAAATTTTAAAATATTAAAAACCAAACTGAAAACTACAAAACTATAAACAGGGAATTTACAGTTTAATTCAAAATAACAGTGATGCTACATCATTAGAGTTCAAGTTTTTTAAGACCATAAGAAAAACAGGCAAAGCAGTAACGGCACACTGTCAAAACTGAGACAAATCAAGTGATCTACCCAGCGAAAGATCGCTTTGGTCCAGCAATGCTCACATTCTGAGTGTGAAATTCAATCAAAATTCAATCCAAACCATTTCTTTCTCAGTTCCAGTGTTGGTGTAGTTACTGTGTTTCTTTTTTTCTCTCAGGTATCCAGAATTTTAACTTTCAGCATAATAAAACAAAACAAACAAAGAACTGAACAATCTCAACTAGTTGGCTAACCCATCCCTAAAAAAATCGTTTTAACAAAGTTTGAAGTGGGAGTGAAATGGAAGAGAGTATAGTGGCAGCAGTGTGTCAGTTTCTTCACCGCCTCACGCTTTCTATTTTATTTCTCTTTTAATTGTGACCATTGATTGAGTATTTTCTCTGCCTGGCTCCCTGTTGAGATGAGCTCAGCAGGGAAAGAGGCTGATTGGTTTTGCATCTGAAAAACTTCTGATTACTACTGGAGCTGAAAACTTAGCTGAGGGCAGCAATCAAGACGACCAACCTGGCCTTACAATTACTGAGTTAAGAGATGACGAGAGAGAATGGCAACATAGCGGCAAAACACTGCTGGGCAATGAAGCGGATGCTTCCATGGGTGTGTTCAGATAAACACTGGAAAGCTAAAAATCTACCTGCTAGATACTATGATTGAGGGTTCTGGTTAAATCTATGCAAGTGTGTCTGCAAATCGAAACTTGGCAGTTAATTTCAAGTCAAATTCCTGTCAAAGAGTGGCTTTGAGCTTGTCAGATTTTTACCAGCCAAACAAAATTGAGCATGCATTAGTTTCTGAGCATGAATTTGGCTTTTGAACTGTTTGCTTAAATTGCAATTACATGAATGTTGTAAACTGTTGAAACGTCATTTAGAATCTTTGCGAAGGAAAAACGACATTTCAATATGTTGAACTAAATAACATTGATTAGTTTTATGTACATCTGTACATGCAACACTCGCGCCTCTGTCGAGGTCGAAGTTAGTCGCGGATGTGGATCTCTTGGCCTCTCGAAAGATGTTGATATTCGTTTTAGTCCTCTTTTTGTTTCAAAGTCTGCTTGCCATGGTCCATAGTGTTTGAATAAAACAACAACAGCGTGAGCGTCCTGCTAAGCATAACCCAGTTGCCCACGTCTGTCGCCATGGTTACTATGGCAGTACGAGCGGAAATCGAGGGTAATTGACTGGCGACTCATCATCCCCGCTCACACGTCCTACAATTTTCTCACGATTTACAAATAGTTGGAAACATTTGGGATATTGTAAGTAACCAACTTGACAAAATATATAACATTGGCCTAGTAGTTTTGGGATATTTTACTGATAAGATCCTACATATTGTGCCTTTAAATTATGTTTAATGATGATGATTAAAAAAATAAATGGAAACAACATATTATGCATCCCTATGTAAATCTTTACAAACAAACAACATCCCCCACAAATAGATAACTGGCATTTAGAGCTCTTAACCTAAAATCAGTCAGTAACATGCACTTTGGTCTCCAGTTTAGAAAAGGTAAATTAACTGAGAAAGACTTTGTTTTCTGAGCACGTTTTTTTGGGCCAACCCAGAATGCCATTCAAAGAGCACAAATGCAATTTTAAAAGCAATAAGTCTACGCTAACATACGTTAAGATGATACTCCATATGCCCTCAATCAATACAAACCAGTTTTTCCTGTAGGAGTCGCCCACGATTAGAATTAACAGCTGGACTAAAGTTTGCCTCAGATTCAGTTACTCTCTTAAGTCACTGCCAAGCCTTATAATGCAATAAACACAAAGGGCTTCAACGAAAAATATATACCATAACATTTGGTTGACATTCTTTACTGTCATAATGTGAAGCAAAAGGATAATTAGAAGACAGAAGTCTGTTCTAAACCACTAACCCAATGTATTAAAGGTTTAGTTCACCCAAAAATGAAAATTAAGTCATTAATTACTCACCCCCATGCTGTACCAACCCCGTAAGACCTTCGTTCATCTTCGGAACACAAATGAAGATATTTTTGATTAAATTTGAGAGCGGTCTCACTACCACATTGGCTGCCTAAGGGACTGGCTCTTGGCGGCCCAGAAAGTCAATGAAGAAAATGTTTAAATATCCCATGTGACTTCCGTGGCTCAATTATAAGTTTATCAAGCGACGAGAATACTTTTTGTGCTAAAAAACAAACAAAAATAACGACTTTATTCGACTATTCCTTTTCTTCCTTGTTGGCCTGAAACAAGACTTCCTTAGATTTCGACGACGCATGCGCGAGAACTGAACTGAAGTAGTTGAAGGAGATCGCAGTTCTCGCGCATGCGTCGTGGAAATCTAAGGAAGTCTCGTTTCAGGCCAACAAGGAAGAAAAGGAATAGTCGAATAAAGTTGTTATTTTTGTTTGTTTTTTCGCACAAAAAGTATTCTCGTCGCTAACTTATAGTTGAGCCACGGTAGTCACATGGGATATTTAAACATTTTCTTCATTGACTTTCTGGGCCGTCAAGAGCCACTCCCTTAGGCAGCCAATGTGGTAGTGAGACAGCTCTCAAATTTAATCAAAAATATCTTCATTTGTGTTCCGAAGATGAACGAAGGTCTTACGGGGTTGGTACAGCATGGGGGTGAGTAATTAATGACTTAATTTTCATTTTTGGGTGAACTAACCCTTTAAACTTTGGAAAGTGACTCGTCCTGCACCATTCCTGCCAGAGGCATCAACAGTACCTCAAATCGTGCGGCTTGAGGAGAGGTGTGCCATTATTTTTCTAAGCCATTGGACTGGTGAATAAAAATGGCTGTGGCCTGGTGAAAAATAATGGTAGTGGCCTAATGGTTAGAAAGTCGGACTTGTAACCCAAAAGTTGTGGGTTTCGAGTCTCAGTAGGTGGGGGGAACAAATGAACAGTGCTCTCTTCCACTCTCATTACCCACAATTGAGGTGCCCTTGAGCAAGGCCCCAATCGCTCCCAAGGCGCCTGCTCTAAGTGTGTGTTTATTGCCGTGTGTGCACTTGGATGGGTGATTCGAGTATAGGACACCATATTTGGCTACACACATCACGCCACTGTTATAATCAACATGATTATCTGCACAATTATATGATTAAGTAACTTAAGCTTTAAAACAAACACTGCGTTTACCTAAATCACAAAACAAATTATGCAATATACAGTAACACCTAAATGCACTTATTTAGATTAAAATCTTAAAATGTCTTTTTTGTGCCCTCTGCAAGCATTTTTGAACATCATGATTTGCAGTAGTGGATGAAAGTTACAAAAAAAGTGCAGCATATTATTAATCAACTCTAATTAATCAATGTGTCACAACTGACAGATTACAACACAATAGAAAAGACCATTAAATCTTATTGAAGAGCTTGTGTGTGAATGGGAACATCTGAATGCCTGTGCTTGTGTGTGTGTCTGTGTAACTCAAGGTTAACAAATATTGACAGTGAATTATCTTCAGCAGAAGGGTCGCAGGTGGCTTCAACAGGTCTAATTTCACAGGCTGAGAAAACACACACACGTCTAGACTGACTCATTCATACAATTTCAATTGGCTAAATATCACAATTCTCTGCAATACTAGAGTAATATAATATCAAAGTCAAGTTCAAGAATATAGTTCAAGTTAAAATTAGGATGAAATGTGCACTGTGCTGTTTCCATTTACTTTTATATTAAAGACAAGCCCTCGTCCCTCTTTTTGCTCTTAATGACAGTTCCCAGAGTTCTGGCATCTGATTCTGTCAACGTTATATAATTATAAGCCTGCTCTTGTAGTTATCAATTTCCTGAAGAGGTGATTAGCAATTAATTTCATTTAGGCACTTGAAAAGTCAGCATGTTCCCTTAAATTATGAAGACTTTAGATGCAAAAATAGGTATAATCATTTTTCTTTTAAATTACCATTTTTATCAGGTTCAAAAAGAGCTAAATCCATGTGTGCTTTATATATATATATATATATATATAAATATATATATATATATATATATATATATATATATATATACACAGTATATAATATGGTATATATATATGGTAAAAATTTCAACAAAAAAAAAATTTCAAAATGTGCATTTATGACATTTTTTTTTTTGGATCTTAAGTTTTAGAGGAATGGACTTTAAACAGAGGGACATACATTTCTCAGGTTTCATAAAAATATCTTCATTTGTGTTTAGAAGTTGAATGAAAATCTTATAGGAGAGTGAGTCGAGGGTGAGTACACGATGGCACAATCGATATTTTGGTGTGAATTATACCATATAAATACAGTAAGCTGAGCCTTGGATAAAACTAACTATTTTATAACTGTTATATTGGAAATCCGATAGTTTAAATAAACGATATCATATCGTTACATTTCTATATCTTGGTTTCTCAATATAAAGATGTATCGTTACACCCCAACTGCAACATTATCATGCAAAAACGGATTGCATTGTAGTCCCGGTTCTCCAGGTTTAATATTTATATTTCCAGAGAGCTTCAAACTGTAGACTAATGTACTTATTCCCAACGTTTGGAGTAATGCAACACATTTTTCTATATGGAATGTAACCCTGTACTCCTAATTCAACCAGATGGACAGTCTGATAGATAGGCACTATATTTATCCTCAGGGGGACATTCAGTACACTCAGGTATAATTTGACAAAGGAGAAGGACACCAGATATTGAGCCACACATTCATTGACAATTTAAAGCATGAGCGCAAATGCTGAGTCATCACAGAGTTTGATGAAAAGTGCTTATGTGAATATCATTTCATTTATTGATGTCATCATAACACCCGCTCACATCTGTAAACGACTTTAACAGAGAACAGCCGTTTGTATTTTCAATTTAACAAGACTACCATGCCTAGTGTGATTACACCTGTGTTACCGGTCATTATTAAATCAAAACTACAAACCCTTTAATGACCAAAATGGTGAAAGAGCCAGTGCTTAACCCGTTGGCTTAACTAAGCCAAACGATGACATAACTGAGAATTTTCTACATAATCTGCCAAAAAATAAACATTTTATAAACAACAAACAAAAAGTTAATTAAAGTCCCTGTAAAGGCAATTAAAACACATTTTAGAAATGTATTGCTAAAACACATTACAAAGACTGAACTGTGAAGTACAGAATTGTGGAGTTTAACAGTTTTTTCACCAATGCTGTGTTCAAGATTTTCTGGGCGGGGCTAAAGCGGTGGCTCGATGACGCACATAGACATATACACCAAACGTCACCTTGGGGTTCTAAGCACGCGTCAAACCTGCCGCCATCTTGGAATGAGGTGTTGTCATAGGAAGTAGCTAGGTAACGCTGCTATCTTAATTTTGACTTTACATACAAATTCCTTTGATTCCACTTTTGATGCAATGGTCAGAATAATTACATATTGAATCAAATTTATTGTAATTAAATAAGCTTCATCACATCTGCTGCTTTTGGTGGAGACAGCTTTGTTAGATACAATGGGTGCCATCTAGTTTTGTTAAACCAGCCGTTATTGCAGTCCAGAAGCTTTTTTCTGCAGTGAAAACAGACAATAGTTCCAGATTGGAAGCCGACTATGGCGCAAGACTGTTGAAAAGGCACAAGAGAGAATTGATTGAGATTGAATGCACTGAAGTGTTGCAGCCTTGATCTAATGTTAGAAACTGACAGTAAGGGATTGACTTTTTGCTGTAAAAAATGGGAAATATCTAATCTCTCATTTAACACTGAACAACTGTCTCACTTCTTAACATTCAGGATACCAGGTACAAATGTGTTATCAAGTTTCAGAAGAGCTAAAAGCTACACAAACACAAAACAAGGAGGATATTCAATGACTTTGAGAGATTCCCAAGAGAATTTTCAGGACATTCAGTAATATTTTAACAAATGAGGAAGATTATCTTCATTATCTTTCCTTTTTTCAAAGACAGAAATGGAGAAGAATTTCAAAGCAGCACTTTGATTCTTTGGGGATCAAATCATAACATAACTAAAGCATTGCTCAAGTGCACTTATCTAACAATGGGGGGGGGGGGGAAATCGGGATTCTGTTAATTTATCTTCATGTGCCTATTCTTTAAAAGCAAATCAATGGTGATTATGTTCAGAGAAAAAGACAATGAACCATTTTTTCTAAACACAGTGCACACTGAACATAATATTCATTGTGATCAAATTTCAGCAATTAATGTACATTGTAAATCCTAAAAGCTCTAAAGTTTTTCTTGAATAATGTGGGCATTTGCTTGGTTGTTACAGTTTGCCGAACAAACTACTACAACTTCCAAGATGTAAGACGTTCAGATGTAAATGAAAATTGCAATTTGTGCTCTCCATTAAGCAAGCACTACTAGTTTGCAACTTAAAATAAATAACTAAATAAATGAACACCTTTAAAGGTAAAGTGTATAATTTGTACGCCAATAGCAATGAAGCACCGCAGTGTCTACACTCTTTAGGGAAATCAGCCAACGAATGGCTTGCTTAATACTTGACATTAAATTGTGATAAGAGAAAGCATTTTAAAAACTAACACACTTCACCTTTAAAGGGATACTCCACTTTTTTTGGAAATAGGCTCATTTTACAACTCCCGCAGAGTTAAACAGTTGAGTTTTCCATTCAGCTGATTTTCTGATATTTAGAAGAATATGAGTAACCAGGCAGTTTCTGGTCTCATTGACTTCCATAATAAAAAAATATACTATGGAAGTCAATGAGACCAGAAACTGTCTGTTTACTAATATTCTTCTAAATATCAGAAAATCGTCTGAATACATTCGAAAACAGTAAAACCCAACTGTTTAACTCTGGGGGAGTGGTAAAATGAGCCTATTTCCAAAAAAAGTGGAGTATCCCTTTAATAAAGGCACTTAAATTACTCATTGCACTTTGTATGTGAGCTGGCTTCTGCATGAAAAAATATATATTCAGCTACCTCTAAGCCATTTTTTACTTTTCAGTCTAAAACTCAAACACATAACAACAAGGAACTACTGGAGTGTTTCTTGCGCTCCATTTAAGACACTTCCTTCAGAAACGTCCTGACAGACATTAAAATCCATTAGTTTAAATGCTCCAAGAGTCCTTTCCATGGCTGGTGCCTGCTTGCCTAAACGAGGTAAATTCATTTAGACACGGTCTAGTCTTCACTTGAAATGAATAAACAAACAAACAAAATCATCAAAACCGTGATATTTAAAGGTTTGTAATGCTAAACCAGTAAGAGAATCAGAAGTCGGGTATGAGGTATCCTTTTTTCTTTTTTTTGGCTACATTCACAGAATGTGAAAAAGAGTGAAAGCACGTAAATAAAGTGTATTATAAAATTAACACAACTAGACACTGCAAATGGCTAAACGCTTACAATCACAAAGTAATAATAACAGGCGAACGCAGACTTACTGAAGCTTTACTGCAGCTCTAATTAAACAGCCTGAGGAAAGTGCCGATCAAATAACAAAAACTTAAATCCAATTATTGCACACTGTGTGTGTGTATGTGTGTGTCTATAAGGGATTGGCGAACATTTCTACAACCCACAAAGGAAGAGCATTAATTAAGAAAGATAAATTACATTTCCAGGTAAATCATTGTAAGAGTATGCAGTTTCAAACTAAATATGCATTTTGCATCAGTGATAAAAACCCGTTTATCATACACAGACCCGTCCAAAATAAAAATGTATATCTTCTCATTTGCATTTAAAAAAGGATAATTACCATAAATCTTAAATCAACTGGATGCACAACAATGTCCAAACAGTATGACAAACAGTGCAACTACTGTACTATTAAAAACCAATGAACAGTCTTAAGTGGAATGGTTCATCTTCAGTAAAATTTGATGATTCTCAATACCAGGTTTGATTCAACATAAAAAATTAATATGCTACTGAACATAAGGTAGAAATATTAGTAACACTTTACAATAAGTTTAACTTATTTAACATTAGTTAATGCATTGGGTACTTTGCCAAAACAATCTTGAATTTATACGTTTAGGTTTGTTAATTACATATATAAATAAAATCAACATTTCGCATTGTATAAATTAACATTAGTTCATGTATTTATGTGCATGACAGTTGGAACTGTCCACTGCGCACAAACATGATGCAAGACACCATACAACTCTGTGCCCAAACTTTGGAGAAGCTTAAATGTTTGTTGATTTGAATTGAGGAGATCTCACCCCCCATATATAATGACTATTTTTATTTACAAATATACCGGTACATACATTTTTATTCGCTTTGTTTATTGCTTCCCTGACTGGGTTGCAGTTTCCTGTTTTCTAAATAAACCTTGCTTCAATTTTAAGAAATCATTGAATTGAACAGTATGCAGCAATAAACAATATGAATGTAAGCCAGAGGAGAACTGGCCCCCGACTGAGCCTGGGTTCTCCCAAGGTTTTTTCTCCATCCAATCTGATGGAGTTTGGTTCCTTGCCACTGTCGCCTTGCTTTTGGCTTGCTTTGAGCTTGCTCAGTTGGGGTTATTTAGTGTTTAGCAATGTTGTTGATCCTGTGTTGTGCTACTTTCATGTTATCAGTGTGAAGCTGCTTTGATACAATCTGTATTGTGAAAAGCGCTATATAAATAAATGTGACTTGACTTAAACAAAATTTCACGGCATTATAAAAACATTCACGTGATTCACTCACAAATACTGTACAATCTGTCTGGAAGTGCAAGGGTTACCTTACCTGGGCTTATCCATAAAAGTTAAAAACTCTCCAATCTTACTTAACTAAAAGCCATCACATCTCAGGGGCTGACACTCGACATACTAATATACTTGTTAGCAGAAGAAGTGCACTGATAGTAATTTCCTTGATTAAGTATTATTCTAGGTCGCTGTTTTTCACTAGACTGGTAATACCAGACTCTACTACTTCACTTAAATGAAATTAGCGGAAGTAGGAAGTCTGACGTAGTCAGGCTAGTTTTTCACTACTCCCTGCTGTTAAAGTAAAATCGTCAATTTCCTATAGCCTATCTGGTAGGAACGCCGTCTGTTTGTATTCAGTTGGTGGGAACTGACTGAAGAGAATGTGACCTCCTGTAGAGACTCAGATGCACCTGAGGCTGCTGAGCTGGTTCAGATGAGGCTAAACGCAACAGCAGTTCTTCAGATGCCTGACCTCGGATCTTGGGTTTTAAGTCCTTCTTTTGATTTTCATGCTTCTCAGAATTGTGAGTCGAACATCAATCCACAAACTGTGGTATGAAGCTTCAGGCTCTTCTAACCATCACAGCTTTCTTTTTCAAAAAAACCTGAAAACTTTTTCAACAAACAAGGCAGCTCTTCAAAGTCATTAAAAATCCCATTGAATGAAAATGTCATAGTTTTATAACTGAACAAAAACTCAATAAAGCCTTTGATTGCTGGTATGTTTCATCTATAACATCTGCTCAGCTTTGACAGAACCCTAAAATTATCAAGCGATCATAAAATCAGCACATTCGAACTAACTACAATGGAGACAATCAAGTCTTATGTTTACCATGTCTACTTTCCAAGTTTCCTTGTAGAATTTATACTTTTCTTCTAGTTTGCAAGTACGTTTGAAACTAAATATCCCATGTGTGCCAAAATAAGTAATGTAAGCACAAGCCGGGCGTATGTTTTTTTTCTTTCTCTCTGTTGTACGAGCTTGCAGGCGACTTTTTTCTCTCTCTGGAGAAATGGCTCACAACCACTGAGTGTCTCAGTGGTTCTCACACAGTATACGCCTGCCTTTAATGGGTTATAGTTACAAACACGTTTACATATGAACATACCTTAAACAGTAATGAATCCTCCATATGCTCAGCGTAGACAGAAGTGAGCCGGTACTGGTTCTCCACAGTGATGTCGATCTGGTACCCGGTCAGTACGTAGCACGCAGTGCGGAACTCTTGAATCTTCTTCTGGAACACTTCCTTCAGGCGCTGGTTCTTCAGTTCTGCACTTTCCATCTGCTTACGCAAGTCTGAAGAACATGTACATCACGTTTAGTCATAACCAGAAGAACATTCAAATTATGTGAATAGGATCTGAACAAGAGCAATGATTTAACAAGTAATCTAACAAATGAAATTATAATATGTAACAGAATAGCATATGTTTGATTTATGTTGAAGAGCTTAGGACATGGCTTTTAATGGTGAGCCTTTCTTTTTTTTCTTTTTTTTCATCAGGCTCTCAAAAAAATTCTATGAATATTTGGATTTAGATTTAAATCGGCCAATATATCCTTAACGGCTTCAACTATCAGTTATAGAATTAGAAGAAGAAGATGAAGATGAATTCAATGATTATATTTTCACAGGCTCCACCACAAAAAAGTATTAAATTAATAAAATATTTATTATTCTTGGTACATATATGCCTTGTATTGTAATAAATACGGTTATGATACCAACATTTTAGGTACCAGTTTAATTTAATAATTCTCTATTCCAATTCAGATACCCAGCTACAGTAACACTACAATCCAACTAATATAAATTAAAAACAATTCTTAAACAAATAAACAGTCATTAATAGAAAAGAAGAAATATTCAAACTACAAGAAATAGCCAAAATAAATCAATACAATAGAACAAAAACACAAATAAAATAATCAGTGCTTTGCAGATAGGTCTAAGTAGTTTTCAGGTGCAGAAATTAAAGTAATTATGAGATTTCATTTGAATTTTTAATTAAAAACAATGCAAAATTGACCATCTAAAATAGAAAATATAACTGTATCATATATATATATATATATAAATATATCTTATCTGTTAATATCTTATAAGTTCAATAGGATTCTGTTTGTACGACAGAGGCCTTAACAGCAGTTTTAATTCTCTCATGGACCTTCATGAAAATTTAATCACAAACAATAAAAGTTCTGGAGAAAAGAGAGATAAAAGTTCTGCTATGTACTATAATTACAAACTAGAAAAGAGCAGTTAAATTCTGAAAGTTTCAGTCATAACATAACTACCGGTGTTTTGATGAGCTGCACACTAGAAGAAACAGCCTTTTGTTCAGTTGTCCTTTTGCTTTAACCATTCATCAGGATCACTTTTAATTATATATCATATTAATGTCTCTCCTTTTAGCCTCCGCTGGAAGCTTTTTAAAATTGGTATCACTTTGTTCATTTTCCGTGGAGAGCAGGTTAGAAATTACACTAAACTTTCAGCACAATCACCTTTAAAATGAACAGCAATTAAAAAGTGCTGTATGTGGCCCTCATCTTCATTAGTACACTAACAATTACCATGTCATGAACTTTATGAGGCTGCATGGACCATGTTGAGAAGTGATGCACTGTCGGGATGGGACAGGAGGTCAGTGTTAAATTCTAATGAGATTTAAATCAGTGTTTTTTCTTCTTCATCATCTAACTTTGGTATAAATGATGAAACATTTTATCCTGATTTTGTCTAAATCTAAGAAATCATCTTTTGTTTGGAAAGGCATATTAATGATAGGACACAAGTTTGACATCCACAAAGTGCCCAAATATATTTTGTCTGCTTTCTGCACATCATATGTATTACTCTATTGTTCTATATTTTTAAATAATAAATGACACTGGACTGATAGTCTATGTATAATGCAAAGACATTCAAACGTAAGTGTGTCCAAACACATTCTGGGGCAACTATTTATCCAACGCTTGTGATAATCAATCATTTTGCCTTAAGCTAGTATGCAAAAGGAAAATATGGATACAAAATCTTTTAATGAACACACATTAAACACTCTTAGGCTTTGAGAATGTGTTAGAAATAGGGATCAACATTCAAAGAAATATGATATACTTTGGGAGTATGTTATGAAGCGCTAAATGTGTCAGATAAAAAAGAAATTTGTTTCCAGTTTCCACTATTAAACAGTTTCCAATCCCTGTTATAATTGATCAATGATTAAACTAAAAGCAATTTAACTCTATAAAAGAGTTTGAGGTGCTGTGATTGCATAAAAAAAAAATTGTTTTTATCCTTGAAAGATATTATTCTTGCATTATTAAAGACAACAAAGCCACAGCAAATTGATTTACCCACTCATTTTGAACTAGATTTGAGCAAGCACAAATCCTGCAATCATACATTTCAGGTGGGAGAAAAATGAGGTCATAGGTCCTCGAAGGAAGAACAGTGAATAGCAAATTGAGACAGAAAACGTTCAGCGGCCAATTTAAAAGCAGACCTCGGGGTGTTTGTTTACTCATGGGTCTGAGTCCTAATTAGACTCTTGCCTCCTTCTGAACTCATTCAAACTGATAGCCAAAGAGAGAGAGACAGGAGAGAGCATGAAAAAAATAAATGAGTCTCAAAGAAATACGGATCGTCAGCACACACCACACAAGTCCAATTAAACATTTAGTCCAGGCTATATATAATTTGTCTAAATCATTGTCAACACAGGATGAGGAATTAGGAACAATCTTTTTCACAATCCTTGTCGTCACATCCGACTCCACAGGTAGAAATGCATTCACTCAAGAATCAATCTTGTCAACCGGTCAAGTCAAATGCAATCGCAGACATATTAACTTTTGTTTAATAGCAAAGGGTTTGATTTAGATAAGGACCAAATTTAAACTCTGGTCATATACATTTGTTTGCTGGTCAACACTACCACAATCATCCAACCAGGAGAATAACTCTGTTTAAAGTTATTTAAACCTGTGATTTTCAAGTACTCAAAGCCCATTTAAAATTGTAAACAGTTTACTTGAGCTGCTGCTTAAGTTTAGTTCAGAATTTAAGCCCGATTTAAGCCCAATTTGCAAGTCGTTGAGCTCGCTGACAGGTCAGGGTGTTATCGCGTGCAAATCGCGGGGGATTAGCGGGCGATGAACGCTCGCCAATCTGTTAGTATGAAAGAGCAAACAACAGACGTGTCGCCGAGCCCAGAAAAATATCTAGCATGCTAGATTTCCACAGCTGTCGCACGATTCAACCTCACGTGATGTCATGAGCTACAGCCAATCAGAGCAAAGCATGGGTTGAGGCCACCGGGTAACAACAACAACAAATTGAACACTTCTGATTTCACAGAGAGCAAGTCATGTATTGTGAACCGCATAGTTCAGCCCGACGTTTTAAAATCATGTCGTGTGAACTAGGCTTTACCCACACATTTGAGACACATTCTTCACGCGTGGGTTGTTGTTTTTTTCCCCCGTGTTTTTTTAAATTTATTTTCCATTATGAAATAGCCAGTCAAATAAAGGCTTATTATCAGTTCCTAAGAAGACTGCCTTGGATTTCCTTCTACATTTTCTTCTATTTTTCTTTATTTTGAGACCCCCAAGAATTCAGCGGAAACCTGATTTACATGAAATTTGGTGAGGGATCATACCATACAAATTTTATTCAAAAAATCAAAAAATGTCATTGATTACAGATAAAAGGGGATGTTTCTTTACCCTACTACTGAAATGTTTGTGTAAAAAAGTATTTACCCAGTATTTCCTGTGAAGGAGGGATGATGAGGGTAGTGTCGTCTGTTGTCATGCCGCCACTCGCCTCAATTTTCCGGAGTCGTTCTCTCAAGCGCTGACACTCCACCCTCAGCTGTTCCACCTCTTCAACACGCTGCTGCTTTGCAATGCTGGTGGGGTTCATTTGCAAGTGGACCACCTTTGTCTTCACAGGGTCATAGTCTCCCTAATGGATTGAAAACATGTCTATAAGTAAGTTTATTCAACTTTATAAAACTTATAAACAAACTGAGTTTTGATTTCAGTCTTCCACAGAAGAAAAAGTGCAGACAATTAGACTCAACAACATAAAGGTAATTCCCATTCATGTTAATACTTTTGGCATGTAAAACCATTGTAATTGTTGACTGAAGTAGACTCCGATCCAACAAATTAACATTAAAATGAAAGTGACAAATACATAAATTATAAATACAAAGAAAAGAAAACTGGAAGTCTGGAAAAAAAACATGCTGTTTTCCAAAAACACATCCAATCTGAACATCAGTGCCTTTGAATTGTATTTTGCTATCATAAGTATCCAAATTCTTCAATCAAATCAAAATGATACACTCATTAGCACTTTAGGAGAAAACAAAAATGACCTGAAAAGAAATAATTTTGTTAAGTGAGAAGTTTCATAAGCTCATTTGTTGAACCAATACATACAATGTTGAAGTACTACAAAAGCTCATGAATGAAAACCAATTAACATGAAGGGTTAAAATCAAGTCCAATTTTTGTCCGAAGACCGTCGCCCCATAAAAAATAAATTTATTCAAATTACCCTCCAAACAAAAGGACCAAAGAAGTGATAGTTCATCCCTGTCTGAAACGAAAGGCTTTATCTTCTGGAACGATTCTTCATTTGGGTTTAAAACTTCAGGGGTTTAAAAGCCATTACTGAGCCTTCTGGTGAATTAAAGGCCCCATCAAAGAATAATGCCTCGATCAGAACATCTCATTACTGAGCAAATTACATCACCCTGAGCTGAAGACAGAAAGGCAGAGAAGAGAAATAGAGACTGAGGGGTAAGGAAGAGATGACATAACTGCAGAACAGAAGGGGAAGATTTAAAGATTTTTAAAGAAAAGAAATTAAAGATTAAGCTTTTGTTAAAGTGTTGCATATGAAGTTGCGGAGAAAGGGACGAACAAACTCAGAAAGGCCAAAATAAATGGTACTCTGAAAGTCAATAATAATTTAATAATAATATATAAAGTTTATTTTAATTAGATTTAATTAATCCCGTCAAAAAACCCAAACAATATTTATTTGAGCAATAATTCACATTTTAATCTGTTAATATTTTTAACTAACAAATTAAAGGAGCGCATTTAATAGCTAATGGCAATTTGTTGCTCTTGAACACTGTTGTGGTTTCTTTTTTAAAGAGTATGGCGACTCTAGACTCTAAGACTAGTTTCTGTATACAATAGCCCTATACTGTGCTGTAAAAAAAATAGCTTTATAGGACTAGTTATTTGGTCAAACAATTAATTTTTTTAATCTGATTCTGTTGCTTAGAATTAAATGAAGAATAATATATTGATATTTAAAAATTTTTGAATATATATTTTCTGCCCAAAGTGTTACTTTAAATGGCCAAATAAAATAACCAAATAAATTAATATTTGGTTATTTTATCTTATTGGCTGAATTTGGCTCGTATATTTTTAAATTCAGATTCAATTATATTATTAAATTAAAGAGTCTAATTTAAACAATTATAAATAAATAAATAATAATAATAATAATAAAAATGAATAAAAAATATTATACATATCGGTTTCGGCCCAGAATTTTTATTTTGATACATCCCTAGTTTGTACAGGTGATACTCCATGCGTTCATCTCTCTAACCTTCAAGATGAATATATTCAATCACGCTGCTTGAATCACGAATGACGCATGGACAACAATAAAAAGACAGAAAAGGTTAGCAGTCCTAAAATAAACCATCTTAAAACAGACAGTGTGTGGATATTCTAACTATACGTGTGAAGTCGCTTATTCTTACTGTGACACTTACAAGCGTCATAGATAATGGATAGAAAGTCTATTAATATTTGACCCAAAGTCTAAGCACATTAAGAAGACAGAGTGATTGAGAGAGCAGGACGAATGAATGACGCAGCTCTTGAATTCCAGACTTTTTCGTTTGTTTTGGGCTGGCACCAGCGTTGAGGTTTAATGGAGCATGTCTGACTGCATTTCAGCCCACTGATCGCATCATCGGGTCAGGAAAAGAAATGATAAATGGATGGGAGGACACTGATAAATATAGAAGCATCAAAAAGATGACAGAAAAGTGATGTGGCCTTACATCTTCCCATTATGTCACTGGCTAATGTTTAAAATGTACCTAAAACAGGCTGTTTACACAATAGAGTGCGACAACAGAGCAGCAGAGCCAGGAATTGTAAGGCATTTGCCAATATAGAAACCGAATTTCATAAAATAAATGAAAAAGTAAACTACATTAGTGGCCAAAAATGATGTCCAGAGGTGATATTTGTTTTTAATGACCCAAGAAGGAAAATGTTTTACATTATTTAAATATTTTAAATACAAGGGAAGAACAACAACACATTAAACTTGGTTAAGGTATTCATCTGGCAAAAATGATTTGGCAAAAAAACATAGAAAAACAATCAGTTATTAATATTTTGTTGGTTGTCTCTTGTTTTTGCATGTTGGCCATAAATAATGGCCACACAATTTTGCATATACATAATTAAAAATAAAAAAGATTGACTCTAAGCACAATTACACAATATATAAGATATACATTTTCCTATATCACTTTTGGCTACTGCTGTAAGGGTTTTGCAATATTATTTTTAACTTTTATATATTTTGCTCACATATTACATATTTGAAGCTGATTAGAATAGAAATAATGAATCTTGTCTTTGTGATTTGTGTTCGTCAAGTTTCTTATTACAACACAATACATGTTATTTTATATTGCAGTGTATTTATTAGACATATCTCCTTCCCTAATATATTAAATATATAAAATACCAATACACTACCACATACCTAAATGGCATAAATATTTAAACACTAGGACTTACAGTACGAGTTTCCACTAAGTGCCTCTACATTATTTATTGACTAACAGAAATAAATAAAAACACCACTGTGCCATTATTAAAGTAATATTTTTAAAACCATATTAAAAGCTAGCAATACCCAGCATGCAAGAATAATTTGTCCTACCATAGGGAAAAATCATACGTGTAACTCTTTGTTGACCCATAAGGACCAGTGTCCATGATTTAGATTTAAGTCGACTTATATCTGATTTTTTTTTTTTTCACAAGATTTAAGAATACAAGACATTTCTCAACTATAGGTTGACAGAGAAAACTATTTTTTCTGTGATTTTAAGAGGACTTGTAGGTATGTGGAGTTTTGCAGGCAAACACAATAAGGTCTCAAGTGCCAATTTAGGCTCTGGAGAAGAAACACATATACCTGAGTTACTGTGGAAACCAGAGGCAATGCAAGTGTGGCTGCGCATGAACAAAAACACAACACAGCTAGCCTCAAACTGAGTCAACCGCACATCTATTTCCATTACAGTGACCTAAAATGGCATATGCCAAGGATAATTTGCCAATTGAAATTTAGACATGTTAATGTTAAGTCATGTTAGTTAAGGAAGAGAGGGAGTTTGAGTTGATTGCACCTTTGAAAAAAAGCAGTTTTATGAAAAAAAAAAAAAACAAAAAAAAACAACCTTTTATACTCAAGGTTACAAAATGAACTAACATAAGTAAAAATTGACAATAAAGCTTTAGTATTGGCACCAGCAAAAAAAAAAAAAAAAAACAATAAAAAAAGTAGATCTTGAGCTATAAGCATGTTCCAGCAGGGTTCGTCACTTATTGGACTCCCCTGGAAACATTTCCGTTGTGGTCTGTGCTATTTGCAGTGTGTTTCTGTGTTTGGTTGTGTTGTGAGTATTTGGAGCACATGTGTGTTGTAAAACTGAAGATGATGTTTTCTTAATTTGTAGGTTTTTTTTTTTCTATTTGCATGTGTTTTCTTCAGTTGCAGTGCACTGAGCTCTCTCGGCCACCATAGACCACAACACCCAAAGCATACCATGCTTGTTCTGCTCCGCATCAGAGCATGCAAACAGAAAGGTGCCTTGTAAGCAGCACAAGTTCTGTTTCACAGCTTAAAGCACTTTTAATAAGTCGTAATAATCGTCCCACACTAGACTGCTTATGACGACAGTCACGTTACATGATTTGACTACTTTGGACTTCAAATTTAGGCTGAAATGAAAATGAAAGTATCACCTGGAGGTTATGCCTTTCTAGTCTCATCTCCAGAATGTTGTTTTGCTCTTCCAGCCGCTGGCGTTCTGCCTCCAATTCCTCAATCTTCTCTCTGAAAAACAAATTCTTCTTTCATCAAAATTTTAAATCACAAAAATAAACCATAAACATCTATTTTTCAGTCAAGCATGGTGGAACACAACCATAACAACAATTATGTGTTTACCTCAAGTTCTGGAGGTTGCTTGCAGAGAAAACATTATATAAATAAGTGGAGTCCAAAATCTGGGATTTAAAAGTGAATTATTTAATAGTAAACAAATAGTTATTAATTAGTCTTTGTTAATTTAGAAAAGTGTTTGGTGTGGTACATTCAAAAGCAAAAGGACATACCAAATACTAAGAGATTCTGAAATAATTATATAGTGTTCCCAGACAGTTAGTGGAAACTTGTTGAACCATTATATCCTGTATAATTTTAATTTGAGTAATTTGGTCATTTTAAAAGCTCTGGACAACATTCAAGTTGGTTTAGTTTTGGTTTTGAACATGCGGGTCTTGAACAAATATTCAATTAAGGTGTAAACAGCTTAGTGAAATGGTTCCAGGAGTGATTAAATGAAATTCTATAGAGAATAATTACAGGATCAAAACAGAAGGAGGAAAAAGGAGGAAGTAGGCACCGAATGAAAGCGTACTTTTCAAGCAAGGCCACAAAAGCTAATGTAATATAATCACATTTGCATAGCAATTAGGCAATGCAACAGGCCATGAAAAAAAAAAAACCCCACAGACTTCAGTTCCACTCAGTCTAAAGCCCTGTTCTCAACGCCAGCGACTTACAGTGACAAAGTGGCATGAACATTTCAATGAGAGCTGGTGATTTTCAGTGACATGAGTTGTAGCGATTGATGGACTCAGGTTTCCATAGATCACAAGTAACCACCAAACAATAAAAAACGAAATATATAACAATTGCATACAATTGTGACTTTATATCCTAGTGTGACTTTGTAAGCTGAAACAGGCTTTCAGAATGATCAGATTAAACGTGAAAAATGTTTTAACAGACGAAACATAGTATATAAAGGTTCATTTTATAACCTCTCGTTACCTGAGAGAGCAGATTTCCTCGGCTGTTGCTAAAGTGGTTTTCTCGGCATTAGACATCTGCTGCTCTTTTAGAGCCTCAAGTTCAGAGATCACCTAAGCAAGTGATAAAAACAATGAAAGACAAAAAGATGTCAAATAACTACAACTGACTGTAAATCCGGGTAAATGAAACACCTTGTAGGAACGTAATTCTTGTCTGATATCTTGACTTCATTTCTTGCATGCATTATAGAGCAAATTTTAATCCATTTATGACCGAAGCGGTAGCTGACATAATCGTATAAATGCCAAAAGGAAGTTCCCATGGTGATGATGGATGTGACTTACCATCTGAGCTTGTAATTTGAAGGTGCCTGCTTCCTCCTGAGCTTTAAACAGTTGAGTCTATAAGAGTGAAACAGATAATTCTCATAAAAACAAGTCCTTGATTACAAAGTCATGAGTGCTATCAATGTCAAGAAAGTTGTCAGGAAACTTGTCCAGAGACAGTCTCCATGAACAAGGGTCTAGAACTTTGATAACACCAGCACAGGTGTAACTTGAGCTTAACAAAACTACACATTTTAGAACAAAATCTAATACATCCAATAATTCTCCTTCCTTATAAAAAGTTTGATATTACCTCAAATTGTAATTTTTCAAAATTGTAACTTTTCTGCTGACGTAACCAAAGATGACAAATTATCTGGGCAAAATAGCTACAGGGCCTGATTTTCGGCAAGGGATTGCATGTATTGTGCATAATTTTACAAATTCCTGCAAAAGCGGGATATTAGAAATAGAAAAACTTTATTGATACCGAGGGGAAATTGCGGCTGCAGCAGCAAAATTGACACAAATTACAGACCAGACATATATATTTATAAATATAAGATGTATAAAAGTGCAATAGTGCACAAGGATGTGCAGTTTAGTATTACATGCAAATATTGCGAGTGTAAATTATGTTGTTAACAATGATGTCCTTTATCATTCACATCATTCAGTGTCCTCTCCCTGCCCAGAGAAGGGTTGTTGTTTATTGTGTATATTCCCCCAAACGTTTAAGCAATATATCATGCTGATTTGAATGAGTAAATGAATCGAAACGGATTATCAGAGAAAATCAGTAATTTGAAAACTCTGCAAAACATAATTTCACAAACAATATTAGTGATTCAGCTTCTCTCTCTTAAAATTCACAAATGGCTTCACAATTCACATGACCACATTGTGTCTGCAATGCAAGTGAACGGCATGCTGCGATACAAGACTTTAGCTCACGTTTCAGAACAGTTGACGGAATTGTCACTTGCCCACTCGAGCCAGCGTAACATCATTAATAAAGGTTATCATTTGCACATAATTTTAAGTCTTGCTAATTTAAATAGTTTCTACATGGATTTCTACATTTTTGCCATTTGGTACTCGTGCAATCTCTGAGAGACGGTGTTCTGTGCGCTCTTAGCCAAAGACATAAAGCCACCTCTCAAACAGCTAGCGAGTGTCTTGAGTTCTTTTCACAGCAAATGCTCGTCTTTGTGAGTATTCACGTAAACACAATACGCCTTATTCACGGCAGCACCATCTTTGATTTTTAATAAGAATGAAAGCGAGGCTGTGAGGGATAGACTTGCATCTCTTCAATGGGCTGTACTGTTATTTAATGTGTTTTCGGATTGTTCTGCTCATGAAACACTGGAAAAACATCTTTCCAAGAAATGTCAGTTGACAAAAAAACTCCCGACAATGTAAGCTGTGGAAAATTGTAAGTAATCTAGCCGCTTTATTCAGCTTTTTACAGCGGATGACATTGGAAACACGGTAAGTCTATCCCTCACAGCCTCACTTTCATACCTGTCATGGCGCTGCTCTGAATAAGGTCTATAGGACAGGACTCATTTATATTTAATTATACTATAGCTTGTTTTCATATGACGTCACGCCACTGTGTTGCCATGGCGCGAAATGCAAATGGAGGGCAGGAAGTGATTTGCTGTATTTAGAAAGAACTAACAAACTCAAAATGTCTATGTTTTGCATCGTTTATTGTTACTTAAATTGATCAAACCACAAGGAGTTTTTAACTTGTACCAAAATTTGTTGTTCATAAGGGGGGAAAATGCTAGAAATTGACCGAAAAAGGCTTGCAAACCTACATCTGCGGTCGGGAGGAGCTGAATGGTAAAATGCCCGTGTGTGCAGTGATGACTGAGAATGATGAATGATGTCAAAGGTGAGTTAATACAACTTAAGTGGCTACGTTTGTGCAATGTGTAATGTTTCCGAACTTTGTAAAGTCAAAGTATGTCTGTAAGACGAGGTACTTGCTGATATCTACCGCCTCGATGGCAGGAAAATCTTTCAGTACAGTTGAAAAATCGCTCCTCTTCATAACATAAGGATCATATCCAACATACGTTTGATTTTTTGTAGGGATGCACGATATATCGGCCAGCATATCGGTATCGGCCTATATATGCTCATTTTTAATGTTATCGTTATCGGCCTGGTAAGAAAATGTGGCCGATATATTAAAGCAGATAAATAATTTATTATTCCCTTCAGCTGAGACACTTTTTGAGAACTGTTTATGTTTTTGAATTTCTTGAGATATGATTGAAATCTTTTCAAAAAATGAAAATACGAATCGGTATAAAAATACGAATACGAATATGAATGTGCAGCGCAAATCTGTCATATCGGCTATACAACACTATAACATGGACATGGATTTAATTGTGAGACTTTTGTTTTTGTAATCACGCTTTTAAAATTAGATAAAAATTTTGATTTAAGTTTATCGGACGATATATCGGTTATCGGCTTTCAAATATAAAGAATTATCGGTTATCGGTATCGGCCAAAATGTTCATATCGGTGCTTCCCTAATTTTTTGTTTATTTCTTTCTCTTGTAACGTGTAAGGTAGTACAGTACGGACTTTTCTCCATCTCATCCATTGCGCTCTTCACTCCCTGCCCTCCATCTGAATTCTGCGCATTATCATCATAATCACGTGACTGAAACCCAGCTATTAAGACTATGCAGAGTTATATTTGATTATTGTGGTATTTCATACTTGAATCCAGTTCATTTGTATTTGAATTATTGCCAAGAACCCTAAATTTAAATTATTTATTACAATTGTTTAAATAAATCAAGGCATGTTTTCCACATTGTTTTGCTATAAATGAACATGAGTATTTATGTGCCCTACTAATATGTCAACACATGCGATTATATAAATTATTCATAATTCAAAGTCAAACCCAGACAGGAAATAAAAAACAAAACAATACTTCAGAATCATTAGCATTCTTAATATGAATGAATTATAATTATCATTAAACCTCATGAGTGATTTTACTTCATTGGTGAAGTAAGAGAGAGAGAGAGACCATGAGAGAGAAACCATAATTCATAGAAATACAAACACCAGGGCAGGTTCCATTCATAAACAATTTAAAAGGAGTTTAATTACTGAATTGAAGTTATTTGAGAATTCAATGTTTGCATTCCAAATGCACTGACAGTTTGAGAAACACTAAATCTATTTTTTAATCAGAAGAGTAGAGTCATGTTGCATAAATGAATGCTATCTGAATCATCCACACAAATTGCTGAAACAAAAAAGTAACTGAATCAGCTACTTCTCAAATAGTAGCAATTTAATATTTCAATTGATTGACAGCCCTAATAATAATATAAAGCAATATCTACAATCCATATATTATACTAAAACATGTAAAATGCTGCAGGGATGCAAACAAATCGCGACATGGATAGCTGCAGGTTAAAGTAATGAGCAAAAGGTGAAATGCAACAACAGAAACTATCTCTTATAACTTTACTCCACACCATAACAGGCAGCTTTCAAAACCAATTAAAAAGACCTTCTGTCACACCCACAACTGCAACCTGCAGATATCCAGATTACACACACTTGAACAAATCACTATGGGTGCATTATGGGTAATGTAGTATGTAGTTCTCACCTCCATGTCCGTGTTGTGAGTTTGGACTTTCTGCAACATGTCCTCTGCCTCCTTGACCCGGAGCATGAGCTGAGGGGAGTATTCACTTGTGGCCAGCTCGCTGTCGTACGACTCTAATATGGCCCTCATTCCATCGCGCTCCTGACCCACATACAAAAAGCACAAAAGTTTCAATTCCAGAACTCAATTCAGGCCAAGCTAGGTCAGTACAACACAAAGACACCATGCATATAGTTATTTGTGTGGAAGTTGAACTATCTGAGATGCTTGCAGAAGCATAAACGGATGACGCTGATTTTTATTGTAGGGTGATTAAGTATAACAACAACAAAAAAAAAATCCAAATGAAAGAATCTGCTCAATGCCTTAATGTAAATTTAATTACTACAGCTTGATTGTGTTTCACTTACTACTGAACTTATTTCACATGCTTTAACGGTCAACCTAATCAATGTCGTACAATTTAATTGGCAGGCATCAGTTGTAATGCCATTGTATTGCTCTATATACAAGAGGAGAGATGCAAGAAATATTAGAGGAGAATTAATGGGGTGAAAGAGCTCCCTTCTGAGTTGGAGTCATCTGTGTAAATATCTCATTTTAGAGTCGATTAAACCGAAATTAAATCTAGTCTAGTCTCTAAAGCCGAAAACAGCAGGATCAATAAAACATTGTGATTCATTATCCGGTGTGTCAACTGAGAATACTAAAATGCCAACAGATAAATGCACATGTATACACCCAAACTAGAAAAGTTCTGAAGGTTAATATTGAACAAAACCTTCACTAACAGACCTTTAACATCAGTTTAAATGGAAAGTTAATGATGCATTTGAGGAGTTTTAGTTAAATTCACCTGACGTAACAATCAATGCGACTGACGCCAGATATCCATGCAGGTTTAGCTGTGAACTTCACAAAAAGGTCACATTTCTTCCAAAATATTTAAGAAAATATATAAAATACAAAATATTAATATGCCATGAAAATTTCACTGTAACAAAAAAAAAAAAATACACACAAAGTTTGTTTATTATTTTTTATCTTCCAAAATATTTAAGAAAATATATAAAATACAAAATATTTATATGCCATGAAAATTTCACTGTAACAAAAAAAAAAACACACACACAAAGTTTGTTTATTATTTTCATTAATGTAATATTTTTAAATGTACAGTATGATAGTAGTTTTTTTGTTTATGCTGAAATGCTTTGTTTATAATGCACTTTAAAATTTAAAGGATTTTGTTGCATTATAATAATACAGTAAATATGCTTAATGGTCAAGAAAATTAAGATTTATTTTGGTTATCTATTCTATAACCAAATTTTATTTAATTTTATTCTATTAAATCACAATATAATTGTAATCGCTATCAATTTTGTAATCAAACAACAGGGATATGTTTATGTGAGATTCATCCAGGTGTTCATATACCTCAATTTTTTTTCTGTTAACCCAAGCTATCTAAAACCAAAATAAGTTATGACATTTTTAAAAACTTCAGTTTCATTTGTAACTCTGAACTACTTTTTAAAAGGTCAAAGACTGTATTATTAAGTAATGAAAACAGTTTAGATCTTTCTTTTAATTCAAGTTAGCACCTAAGGGGTGTCAACAAACCGACACATCAGTATATTCACACACACACACAAGCTATTTTATTTTTCCATTTCTATTGTAATGAAATTCACCCGTGCTCTTATCTTAAACTCCCCTCATTCGTCCCACAGATAGCAAACTCTCATTTAGGACTATTATTTTGGCACAGACCTGTGCTGAAGAGAGAATCTATGCGGGTGAGTGAGTGAGGAAACCAATCTGTGCCGCACTGCAGTTTTTTTTCCACCCCAATGGATCTTCATTTAATGGAGAACATGGGTCAATTCTACAATAAAACCTTTTTATCTCGGCTTTTGATCATAGCTAGAAAACGGTTAATCTTCTGAAGACAGCTGATACATTTTTACATCAAGCACTACAGTTGTCAATAATGGCTTGTGACAAACAGCCTGCAAATTTTTGCTTGTCAATTCTATTGGTTTTCTGGAACTGTGTGTGTAAACAGTCTTTATCATCAAATACCGTACTACTCAAAAGTTTGGACACTATAGAACTTTGTCTAGATCTTAAAAACACATTTCTCTCATGTTTAATTAGATTTGTAGACAGAAAAATTGTGCATTTGGATTATTGCTCGCACAATTTTACTGGACAAACTGATTTGATGCATCCACATTTTAATGAGCACAGTCTACCAACAACGTAATTAACAACTGAACAACAAAGAAATATGTGAGCATGCTTGCTTATATTAACTCTTAATTACTTGTTCTGACAGCTCTAATTGTCCATGTGTGTTTAGATCAGGTTGGTGAGGATGCTCTGAATGTCTCCAGTGTAGACATCATTACACCCAAACACTGACTTTATTAAAACAAATACCACCTATTTAGGATATATGATTCGAGTGTATTGAACCCTTTGTTAATTACCAATTAACCAAGCTGTTGACAAACAAAGAACAAGAGTATTATTCATATGCACAATAAGGTGGTGCTCCAGCAATTTATCAAAATCTCATCCAAGCCTTTGGAAAGACTTCAGATCAGGAAGTAGGACACGTTCTAGATTTCTACAGAAGTTACAGCCACTCATACTGTCTATGAGAAGATAATGGGTCATATCAGACTTTCTAATGACTATTTTACCTCCCTTTTTACTCACCCTCATATCATTTCAGACCCAAAAGATCTTCAAAAACACATACGGATTTATTTATATAACCACATTAAATGATGATCAGATGTTTTTCACATATAATCCACGATGAAAGAACAAATATAAAAAATTAAATATGCTAAACTGAAGCTTAAACATTCTTGCTTGATGTCTGAGAATAAACCACTAGCCCTACTTGATTCACATGGATCTCTTTTACAATGTCCTCATGAACTTTTTCAACCGTCTAAGGTTTTTCATCACTTTCAATTGAGGGACAGAAATCTTTCAGGTTTCATTACAGATATCTTCATTTCTGTTTTGAAGATGGTCAAAAGTCTTATGGTTAATCACAATAAATGATGACAGGATTTTCAGTTTTAGGTTGTTATGTTCAATGTGCTGTAGTGATTCCTTTCTGTATCTCTCTCTTTTTATTCTGCTATTTCGCTCTCAGGTCTCTGACTATTGGATATGTCTCCTGCAAATCAGGTTTTAAACAAAGGCAAAGAGTAGTACCCATCTAATTTTTCTAGAGAAAGATATAGCCATTTTGCACAGAGGATGAAGTTTTTGTTTTTGAAATTTATAGTACTGTATGAACCCTTTAGCTTTGACAAGATAGCTGAAAATGTTTATTAATATGCTTTTCACCTTGGTGAGCAGTAGGACTCTCTTCTGCAAGCGGCGGACCAGCAAATCCTGGTTCTCTCGTTTCTTCTGTTCTTCTTGAGCTTTGGCGCGCAGTTGAGCGATCTCTGGCAGGAGCTCACCACGGGCCTTCTCCACAGAGCGAACGCTGAAAGCCAGAATAACATTAAGATGGAGCAGCTCTGGGGAGAACAAAAGGAACTGCATCCTCTATCTACTTCGACGTAATTTACTTATGAAAGCTGAATATACACTCTTTGTTGCTGGACCATTTTGGGAAATGGTGCACAATGTTTTGAAGACAGTGAGCCAGACACAAGTGTGTGTGTGTTTACACCTAGCAGTGGATTATACAAGTTATGCCATGATTACTTGCAACATTGAACATTTATAAGCTGTTATTGATGTTTGAAGGGCAAAGATTACACTTATTTACGTCAGCTATGACTCATCAGATTTAGCATCCTGCACATTATAAATCAGATATAAGAGAGAAGTAGTGCGTTAAGATCAGTGTTGGGGGCAACGTAAACTCAATCAGATCTTTTTTTCCAAGTAACATTGCTTTCCTTAACATTAAGTTATTTTTTCAAGTAAGAAATGCAAGTTGCATTGAAAAGAAAAATACTCAAGATGTATGCACCTTCAAATGGGCTTGCAAACCACCATTAAAAATGGGAAAGAAGCGCAAAAAAACTAATGCATCAGATTGAGACAGATTGTATGACTCGGAGGCACAAAAAAATCTTGATTGGGGCATCCCTAATTGTATTACATTATGGCTGTACAAAGAATCCAAATCCATATTTCGCTTCTACAGCTCAGTGTTCAGCGAGTTGAGGACATCTAGCAAAATTGTTCAATTATCTGCCAGGTAGCAAAATATGAGCAATGTTGTTATTTTATAATTTACACATTTTTGATATCACTATTTTTTTCAGTACCAGTATTTTGCCCAATTTTTGTGTGGGGTCACTGCTGAACCAAGAATGGACATCAAACCAGAAAGCAAAAAGGCAGCGCGTATTTACATGAGAGGAAGCTGTTTGTTTGTGTGTGCATGTGTCTTCTGGAGATAAAGGAAGGATGTTTGATACAGATAGACTCTAGAGCACTGGGAGAGCACTTTTCCACTTGACCTTGCAGAGTGAGAGAAATTACCCACAGCAAGAGTTCAATTCCATGAAATTTGTTGCAAAAGTGTTTGTGATTCAAAATCTTTGTATCTACTGGATTAAAGGGAGAGACTGTCCGGGTGGATGTAATTGTGTTTTCTAGAGGTAGTTGACAAAGGAGATTTGTTTTGGGGGGATATGAGGGTCGACGTTTGCAAGAGTGAGTCAGCGTGTGTGTATGTGTGTGTGTGTCCTCATAGCTAAATTGATTAACTCCTCTCATCTCTTCCAGATGCTAACTATCCAGCCCAATTTGAGCTGTAATGAAAATCATCATGCCCTGCCGTGGAGGGTCAATAAGACAATAATGCACAATCTAATCACAAAACCATACTCGTCTCCTATCAATATGACCTCAGCACATACTGAGGCTTATTATGCAAATTGCCTCTATTCGTTAGTGCATAGGGTAATTGATTTAGTTGGCCTAGTTTCTCAACAAAAAAGGAGTAGCTTAATGGAGTGCTTCAACCAAGTGAAAAACATGAAAAGCACACCAGCACATGCATGTAAAGCATCTATAAGCACTTATAATACAAAGAGGGTAATTTTATGGCTCATCACATTATTCAGTAGACAAATGATTTACACTAGACTAGACCAGTCATTGCACTTCTATTTAAATGTTAAAAAATGATCACGAAAACGGCCTCAAAAGGAGAAGGCAATGCAATGCAGTGTTAACAAGGGAACATCCTCCATATTGATCAATGTATCTTAGCCTACTTGGGAGAAGATTCATATACCCACATGTATCTGACATGCAACCAATAGTTTTTTTCCTTGTTATGGGCGACAAAAAAATACAATGCATGATATCACAATAACAGATCTTTATGTATTCAGTAATGGCAAAGCAGTCTGTGCAAATGGTTGTAAAAATAGCAGTATGGGTTTTTATACACAGAAGTATAGATTAAGCAGGGCGGCCAATGTTTTCCAATATGCATGTAATTTAATGGTAGTACATAAGGTAGGTTATTTGAAAGCAGAAATGTCCATTAAAGGTGGGGTAAGCGATATTTGAAAAACGCTGTTTGAACGTTGGTCGAAACGATAACCACAACAAACGTGTATTGCCAATCAGCATTAGTATGGCGGTGGAGGAGAGAGAACGAGCAAGAGTGAGATTTTAAAAAAGAGAAAGAAAGAGAAAATTGGCTGAGAGATATTACAAAAGAGAAAACCTCATCAGAATATAACTCGAAAATGAAGGGTTGGAAAGAGCTTTAGGACCCACGTTAATATTAGAAAAGCTTTCCAGCACAGGCCTGAAAACATACGCTAAGGTTGCTTGCTTTGATTCCAGTAAGACTGGTTTTGAGTGTCATTAGCCGCGTTTCCACTGCCGGGCTAGGGCTGGGCCAGAGCTAACAGCGAGCCGGGCCGAGCTAGTGGCCTCGGGCCTCAAGCACCGGGCTTGCGTTTCCACTGCCGGGCCAGTAGCCCCACAGCGCTGCCCCAGACCCCACCCCTAACACGCCTTTCAGGATCAAACGTCATAAAACCCAACCCATTTCAGCGGGTATTATGAATTAATTTATTTTTTAAATTAGGAAGATAGCATGTATATTAACTCAACTGCCGTAGTGGCTGCAATAGTGTTCCGAGACCAGTACAGGCGATTCTCCATTTCAAGCAGCGATTTTTTGATATTTTATAACAAGTAGGGCTGCGGGCACGTTTTCAAGTTATTCATTAATCGTTAACCGAGGCCCATCGGTTAATACTCGGTGCATAGTGTGCGCGCCGCAACCTCGAGATACAGAGTAAATTTTTAACACCTTTAATAACTGATTGGACCCCATTTGAAACGAAATTAATTTATAGAAATAAAACGCAGCAAGTACGGAGCAGTTAAAGCCCCATTTCCATCACCCTTCAAACTGAAATTGCCAATTGAAAATAAGCAAAACGTCCATTTCACAAAAACTCCGTGTCTGCAAATAATAATAATAATAATAATAATAACCATCATCATCATTATTGTAACATTTTATTAGGCTGCATATGTAGAAGACGCCTTTATCCAAAAAAGGAACAGAGCACAAATAAACACAATATTTTTGACAAATATCAGCGCATATCCAGTGTGTGTGGAGCACGCACTGATGGCTGCGAGACGCCCATGTGAACAGTTTCATTGCATTTCTTTCAGTGGAAACAACTTAAAATACTCTTTAATTTCTGGTCATACAGAAAATAATAATACATTATTCGCAAATAAATTTATTTATAACAAGAAAACGTTGTGCTTTAACAATTAATCATTAATCATGATCTCCGTGAACTGAAGCGTGAGACCTGAAACAGCCACCGCATTCGAATTTGTTCGTTTTAAATTGGACATTTAAAGCTTTAGTCTACAGGGGTTATATCCTTTGTAGATTAAAGCTTTAAATGTCCAATTTAAAACGAACAAATTCGAATCGAAAGCCAATATCTTCTATGTTTATGTAGCTTAATTTCTCTCTAAATGTGCATCCGGAGATGGAGATATGTTTTTAGCCGAAAATCATTTAGATCATTTTCTGTAGGCTGTGGTTACGGCTCTTCTCATTCAGCACTGCGGGGAAAATATCATTTCCAGGTTCTAATTTGGCCTCAGAAAACCAGTAAAATATATATTTTTTTCATATTAATTTGTCAAATATTTTAAATGTTTAAGGGGCAAAAAAATCAAACAAATATCTGAAAATTCGTCGATATGTAGCTATATATAGCCTATATATTGTTGCGCAGCATTTGGCATAGGCCTACAGTTCAAATTAAAATGTTATGCAATTTTAAACGGTTAATCGGTTAAACATGGACACCCCTATGTGCATCTTGCTTCAGATCATAACGTTCCATAACACCGATAAACTCCGCCTTTTACCTTGAGCACGCCTCTAGCCCGAGCTGGCCCCCTCTGGCCCAAGGTATTCGACGATCAAGCCCCGGAAGTGACAGTGGAAACGCGACTGGCCCTGGCACGCACTAGCACGGCCCGGCCCTGGCCCGGCAGTGGAAACGCGGCTATTGTTTGTCTGGAGCTGCGGTGCTGTTGGCAACTAACAACGAACTCTTGTTTGTATTTACTCTTATGTATGTCTGTTAATTTTTTGTGCTTCCTTGCCATTCATTCATCATCTTAGCTTTATTTTTTGTGAAGCATTATTTTGTTGCACTTCTGCTATATGATAGACATCCACGCTTGCATTGCGGTGTGAAAGGGGCTAATGTCTTCAAGATCACTATAAGGCTGAATGTGAAATAGCCCCCTAAACCCTCAATCACTATTCGCTATATTAGTCCACTAATACAATACACTTGAAGGAGTGAATGAAAAAGATTGAGCGAATTCAGTCCCCTTAAATAATGCCCTATTTTATGGTAGAGGGGCACTTTGGATTTAGCCTAAGGCTACTGGCAAGTGAGTTTTTTTTTCAGGGTTGGAGCTAAATTCTGTGCGAGCAAACGCAAAGTTTCTCAGGGGAACACAGTGAAATATACCCAGTGCATTTGTTGCCGATGGTATCAATTAAGAATTACTACTGAGGTACCAGAGGCCATTATTGTTTTGAAGCCAAAATGTTGTAGAACATCGATCTAAGTCTACTTCAGGTACTGTCTGCAATTAAAAAGAGGCAAAAATTCACAAAAAAGTATTGTTTTCCACACACTAGACATCCTCCACTCACCAGATGCAAGTTGCTTTGCAAATAATAGGCCTATATCTGACAGAAACTCATTCAAGTATATAAGCAATAAAAAAGAGAAGGCTGTGCGTGCGTGTGTGTGGGGGGGGGGGGAACAGAGAGCCCAACTTCTTCCATAAAGAACTTAAGGAAGCAATGACAGCAGACTCATTACTTTGCAAAGCTGTTTTAGAAGACATGATAGTTCATAATTAGCCCAATCTCAACACTCAGCTCATTAGTGAGATCTGATATTGTCATAGTTTCGTTTGACTTGACTGCTGAAGTGATGAGCCGCGCAGCGCCGACACGCACCAACGCCCATCGACCAATTACCGTCTGACAATTAGAGAGAGGGAGAAACCAGAGATAGACAGAAAGAGCATCAAAGAGATTGGCTAATGCTGGCCAGTGAAACTCAAGAAAAGACCCCATTAATGCCTTTCAAAGAGCAGCACAGAATGAAATGAGACCCACATTAGAGGCCTTGTCAAATAATGACATTTTTAAGCACAAAAACAGACATAGAGATAGGCTGTACCAATCCATCGCTTGAGGGAGAGATCATATGCTCTGGAGTAGAGCTGTCGCTCACAAGTGAAGGTTCAATTGAGACTGTCCATCTCAATTCTTATGCCTGCTTCACACATACTCCATTTGCAGGGCGTATGCGCTGCATATTTTTTTTTATGTACCTACTACCCATGTTAACCAAGGGGGTAATCCATCAGCCGGAAACCGAAGATAGCCTGGGGGCCGCCATTGGCTAGCAAGCCTTCACCTGCTGTTAGAATTCCATTGACTCCCATTAATTTTGATTTTAAACTACGGTGTTTAAAGACTCTATTTAAAGAAACATGACAATGTATAAAAGGCTCCATTACCTTTTATCTTACGTTAAGGCCCCGTAGAAGCCGTTTTTGTAAAAATAGGCTAACGATTGCATAATAACATGCGACTCTCTGTCGCACAATAGAGAAATTAGGACGTGGAGGCATAAAGTCAAGGGAGAAGCCCATAGAGAGTCATAAAGTTACATTAACAATTATTAGTTACAGCTAATAATACTCACGATGTCCGGCTCTGCAAGATTCGGAAGGGAATGATTCAGGCCATGTCCACACTAATACGTTTTCGTTTGAAAACGTATATTTTTCTCTCCGTTTTGGCCTTCCGCCCACACTGAGACGCCGTTTTAAGTCAACAAAAACGTATCGTTTGGAAAATGCTCTCCAAAGTGGATAAATTTGAAAACGCCGTTTTCGCGTTGTAGTGTGGACAGTGAAACCGGAGGTATTTCATTTCAAAACGATGACGTAAGTTTAGTCATATGTGATCCATGTAGTACCAATAGATATTCATGTTTATCGGTAATTGTGCCTGTTATGTGTTATTCATTTTTACACTATTGCTAAAATATGTTACTTTCTATGTTACTTAATGTGTGCTATTCTTCATAGCACTACAAAGATGACAGATAATATAGTTACATTTGCTGTCCTGCGGCAAAACAGGAGAGCAGTTGCGTTTTAGACCAAACGTAGGGTGACTGAATGCAACCTGGACGCATCAATGATGGTGAGATATTTTGCTAAATAAAATTATCCTGTTATTGTGCGATAACATTATTATCTCAGTGAGCATTTGTGAAGTTTCACGCATGCGCAGTAAAGTGAATTTAGAAGTTTCTCATCCACACTGAAACGTCAGAAAACGCTAGTGTGGACGGAGAGCGTTTTTAAACGAAAACCCCGTTTTCAAATGTATCCGGATTAATGTGGACGTAGCCTCAGATTCGTCTTGGCACAGCTACTAGAAGAAGTACAGCTGTGAGACAGGTTGCCCACGTCACACGCAGTGCGCTTGGCAATCAGGAAGTGAGTGCTTCTAATTGACTTCACTTTTCTCCAATGAATTCTCCCAGGGTAATTAAAGCAAGGAAAACTACACAGTACCTCAACAATGCGACATAATGGATGTACTCGTCTCTTCGTGGAGTTGGAAAACAAGTTCTTTGTGACCCACAATAATTCTTGTAAAAAAGATTTAAATGCAAAAGGTATGAGAGAGCTGTTTTTGTCAATTGTATGTTTTAATTTAAAATGTTTGCGATGTTAAGATAAGTACATGTTTAAATGTTTTGCCACTTGCTTGAGCAACTTAAATCTATATAGAAGTAATGCATTGAATAATACGTTTTTTTTAAGTGTATTGAGTTTAAACATGAATATGTCTGTGAAAGAGTGTAGACCTATAACTACTGTGTACAAACAGAATCGCAATCGCAATGCTGAAACTTTATGATATATTTTTTATAAAAGACGCTGATAATAAAAATATTGATTTGAAATAAAAAATAGAGAATAACTGTTGTGTTTGTGGTACAGCCATAGAAAATGCAGCAATGCAGCATATGGCACAATAGCGCATAGGCACTGCACACGGAGCGTGTGTGAAACAGGCATTACTGAATATGTCTATTTTGCAAACCATGCAGTGACAGCACAGCTCGACTATATATCACTTATTTAATCTTGCTTCAGCTCATTCCTACAATCAGCTCTAGGATATAAAAGAGGAAAGGCGTTTAAACGTTACACACTTGCCTCATGACCCAAAGTCAATGGTCCATACCTTTTAGTTCATGTGAATGCGTGTATTTACCTGCTATTGAGTGTGTAGTTCTGCTGTTTCAAGTTCAGTTCTCGCTGTTGAATCTGTATCACCTCCCTGGATAAATCCTCAGGTTTCCTACAACAACAAAAAATTTGAAGTGAAGTAAGAGACAGGCATTAAAAAAAATCCAGTCGGCCTCTTATATCATATTCACGTCATAGTCACTGTGCACTGTGTGTAAAATTAACACTATCTGGTCTTGAGAAAATATGATGCACAGTGCACACAAACTTACTAGATTACTTATATTGGTTACAGCTTTTTTTTCATGTCTTTAACCATTTCTTTATTTTTAAAGAAAAGAAAAATTACTATTATAGGATTACATTTATTAATTTCATTTAGCTGACGCTTTTATCCAAAACAACTTATAATTGCTATATATGTCAGAGGTCGCACGCCTCTGGAGCAACTAGGGGTTAAGTGTCTTGCTCAGGGACACATTGGTGTCTCACAGTGGATTTGAACCCAAGTCTCTCACAACACAGGCATGCGTCTTATCCACTGCGCCATCACCACCCCTGATTACAGAATCAATAAGTTTCAAATGAATAAACCTGTTTATTTTACAGATTTATGAAGTCCCAAATTATTTTTTGCATATTGATATTTTCCTATCATTTCTAATTTTGTCAAGTAAAATGATTAAAAAAAAAATCTAACTTCTATTGCAGCAATTGTTATGCATGTAATTTACTATCATTAAATTAAATATGTAAATTTTGTTCTGTGCAATATCTGTTATTAGCCATCGAAAAAACAAACAAACAAACAAACATGTTGGTTGATTGCTAATGCTGACTGGAAAAACACTGGCTACGTTTTATGCAAGATTAATTATGATCAACAACACATATTTAATAGTTCTCATAACCATCTCTCTATTTCCTGTACTAATGGTACAACAACATGTACATTATTAATGGAAAGCATTCTCTAAAACCACAAACTGCAAACTCTGAAAACCCATTCTAAAACACACTCTCTAAAAGACACATTAGCAGCTGCTTATGAAACAAAAATGAATGTGCATTTACAGTAGAATCTGCTTCCTAATAGAGATTAAGACATTTCTCCAAAGCTGTTTTGTCCTGACTTTTTTTTCTTTTTCAGCTTGTTGCAAAAACACATTGACTTTTCTAACTCCTTAACCTCCAATACTCAAATTGCCAATATTTTTTCATTAGTGTTTTTAATTATGTTTTTATTTATTTTGATGCCAGTCGTTTTATTTAATTTAAACTATTAAATACAATCACTGGGCCATTATTAAAGAAAGAATTTCTGATTAAATGCAATCATCTTTTGAAAGATTTTACATAAATTCTTTAAATCCCATACTGTTACGCAGGCAGGGCTCTGTTTGTTTGGTGTTGTTATTCTCCCAAGCATTCTCATAAAAGCAAATTTTGACATAATTATGCAAATTCGGTTTATAAATGCTATGTTATGCTTGCTGGAAGTACTCAGTACGAGAATTCGGTAGCAATATATATTCAAACTGCCTAATGTATTCATTTTTATTTCTATATAACATACACTGTTAACTACTGGGTCATGCATCAAATGATCATAGGGCATGTTAAATTACATTGGCTGTCTTTGATTTGCATAATTAACAGAGCTGTCAACATCAAACAAAAAGCTCATGGACTTAATCACACCCACAGACAAAACGGCTTCGAATGCATTTGCTCATGTTTGACAATTTTTCTTTAAATTTCTATGATAAAAGTGCTATCTTATGGCTGACAACTTTGTTCTGTATTCAAGATGAAAGCTAATTCTGAAGAGAATTGATTCAGCATTCAAACAGTAGAAATCTCACCATAAAGGAAAGGGATCATAAGACTGAGTATAAATTCCTTTTTCCCCCTTCATTTTTCAGGAGGTTATCTCTCGCTTCCTTCACAGCAAGACGAAATAAGTCTACGATACAAAAAGGGAAAGTCCCAACCGCTGCACTTTTCTTTGCTGAGACAAAACATTGAGAAGATATGACACCGGTTTCTTTTATTTGGAGAATCCCCGCGAGAGTTACATTGCTCACCCAAGTAAAACATGAGAGAGCAGAATGAAACTACTGCTAGACATATTTATACTGCCGGTGAATGGGGTGGTTGATAGGCCCGGGGAGCAGAGAGAGCAGAATGAGAAATGTTCAATGATCAATCAGAATCCAAAAACAGATTTCAGCTCCACCAAAGAGAGACGGACACTTTATGCTCATTCACCTTGCCATTATTCTCTCAAAGCAGTGGAAAAGCATTGAGAAGAGTTTGACTACATACAGTGTTTATGTGAAGATAATCAGTTGAACCCTGCATTCAAATACCGAAGGCCATATCACACTTCAAAGACTGACAATGCGTACAAACAGGAACAAAACCTTCGCTGAGAAAAACGGACGTCACTGTGAACAGGGAGGGGAGAGAATTATATGAGGAGAAAGTACCTTTTTAGATTTTATTAAGATTTTGACCAGATCCATTAAGGATATCAGGGCTCCAGACTACGCCATATGGTTGCATTTTGTAAAAGTCTTTTATCAAGTTGTTTTTTTTGTTATGAAAATAACATTTTGCAATGAAGAAATATGTGCGTTTATGGAATCGGAAAAAATATCGATATTGGCAGGTCACACTTACAAAAAAAATGGTAATCGGAATCGGCCAAGAAAATTGCAATCGGTGCATCTCTAGTTTGCCCCTAGTGCCCTTAAGAATGAGGACAAGAAAATGATAAAATAACTTTAATTTTCTGGTAAATATTGCCATTTATTGTTATATTAGTGCATGTAAATGGAAACAATTCAATATTTTTCTATTTGTTAATGTAATCAAAAAACATTTTGTTGAATATTTAACTAAATTTTTATGTTTTATTTATATTGTACAGTTTAATATAAAAATCTCATTTGCTCTGTTTGGTTGAAACAATGGTCCCTCTGATAGCCCTAGCCCTAGGAAATTTTGTTTAAAGCTCTTCCCACTCCAAAAATTACAGCACTAACACAACATTACAAGCATCTGTTTTAGTTTAGATGTGACGGACGAAGAACTGAGCAATCATAACTGCAGTATATTTAAAACAACCAATCACCCAAAAACGAAAGACTCCTAGCCGGGACACTAAAATGAAACTATAAAAGACTAACTTATAGTTCTCCAAGGCTAGCATCTTAAACTTGGATAGAAGCAAGTGATTCAGCTATAGGCAAAGGCTTCAACTGTAGCGAAATGAGAAAATAAATCTAGTTTCAGTAAGAACAGTAATATTGTTAAACAACAACATGAGGGCCGAGGGACAGGGACATGAGAGCGGCGCGAGGCCGGTGGCGTGAGTGATAATGAACGACACCTGTGACGCACTGGTCTCGCATCTCTCACGAAGGAGTGGAAGCATAAAGGAGGAGAGATGACAGTGAAGATTGAGAGAGGAACAGGCCTGATTCTGTTTTGTGTGTCTGTGAGGGGCTGCTGGCTTATACTTTCATTTTGTACCTGTTTATTTATTATTAAACTTGTTGAACGTTTGCCAGTTCCCACCTCCTCCTTCACATGACAACTGAACCCCATTACAAACTGTTTTTAATCTAATACATTTTTAAAATGTAACCTATTCCTGAGATGCAAAGCTGAATTTTCAGCATCATTATTACTCCAGTCTTCAGTGTCACGATCCTTCAGAAATCATTCTAAATTATGCTCATTTGATGCTCCAGAAACATTTCTTATTATTTTCAATGTTGAAAACAGTTGTACTGCTTAATACTTTAGGAAATTAAATACTTTTTCAGAATTCAAACATGAAATGCAACAAGCTTCAATCCTGTAGTGTGTGCTTGGCTTAAGATTCATACTGTGACAGATTGTAATTCAAATCTCATCATTCTGTAACCTCAATCGAGTTGGTTTCGATTTCTCTATAAATAAAATATAAATCCTGTAGAAATGCACATAAACACTGAAACATGCTGTTCAGCACTTTTTGTATTAATATTCTGTACTTTTACAGACAGTATATACCACAAAAAGATGGAAAGTGGGAAAAAAACCATCCTGAGGTGAGCCAAATGATATATACATATTAATAACCCCATTTTCATAGTGTTTAAATTAAGGATAACTTTTTTTTTATCATTTATAATACAGAACTAGCCCTCAATTTAAATCATTTTGTCTTACATGGCCATTTTCCACCCACTCTCTGACCCTCTCTCACCAAAAATAACACTTGTTTTCATTTATTAAACCGGTATGCTTTTGGTCCTTCCACACTAAACAAAAGAAGAAATTAATAATTTTCTGTGTGTATTATAATATGAAAATCTTTGTCATGTCTTCCGTAGTCATATGATATAGTGTGAAAAAAAAAAAATCAAAACTGATTTTATTTTTCTCCTCATTGATGATTCAGTTGAACTTGAAATACAGATAATGAATGATTAGTTCAGATCAGACCAATTGATTAATAATATAAATAAATAAAAAACACTCCAAACCAAATTTGTTCATGAACTGATCTCATGATTTTCAGCAAATAACTAAGGCCTATTTACACCTTGTCATTTCTCGTTTTTTTCTCTGACTGGATAGCTATCCGATCGTGAAAAGACCAGGTGATAATGCCCTCCAAAACACTTTCGAGACAGATTCAAATCTGATCACTCAAACCACTTCAAAAGGTGCATCCCAGACGAAACTGAACGGGTGTAGTTGTATTTGGTTGTTGAAACCACAGATGTTAATTTAACTCCTCCCAAAAAAAATAAAGTGCGTGAGCGTGTTATAGCAGACATATAAGACCCCACAGCTGCATTGCCCACCGGAAAAGTTGTTGTTGTTTTTTTTCAAAGTTCTGACTAATTCATTATGATTTCAGTAAAAAAGTGACTAGTACATTAATAAGAATTTCTCCCTTTGTGTTCAACAGACATACGGGTTTGGAACTATTCATCGGTCCAATTTATATAGCATATGTTAGATATTCAAAATATCATCAAATATCAGTAGCGGATGTTAAAACAGATCAGTCGTTTTAAGACAGTGATTGACCAATAAGAGTCTCAATATTTGTCATTGTGAGGGGTAATTCAATAGCACTGTGTGTGTGTGTGTGTGTGTGTGTGTGTGTGTGTGTGTGTGTGTGTGTGTGTGTGTGTGTGTGTGTGTGTGTGTGACTGCTCCACCAAATCCCCATAAGCCATCAAACAGACAATGTTTATATCTTTCCACATGACTGACAAAGCACATCTGCACCACTCACGATCAATAGAACACATGCATATGCAAACACACTGAAACTACTCCACATCAGCCACTGTTTCAGCATATATAACAAGCTGACCTTGAAAACACTGCAGAACCAGAGAGCATGTACAATTTACAACCAATAACACTCACTGACCTGATACAAGTTAATAGACCTACACAGGTGAAGACAGAAAGAGAGAAACAACCTGTTTCTTAAGATCAGAGCGCCATCTGGTGGCTTTGTGACCGCCAATTTCTATACCCTCAAATATGGCTTCATACATTGAGCGTCACATATCTATTAGGCTTTTAATGCAACTTTTCCACAAAACTCTGTTTAAAAAAGAACATTATAAAATACCCACCTAATATTAAGTCCTGTAGCCTGGCCAATGTTTTCCCAAGCCTGCAGCTCATGCTCTAATTTCTAGAAGAAAAGAATCACATCCAGACACAATAATGGATTAAAATCACCATACATTAAAAGCCAAAACAAATACTACTACTATTATGTACAAATACATTACATTTTGAATAACAGAAAAGCTCATACTTTCTTCAAATTCTGATATTCAAGAAATCAAACTTGTCCTAAAATTGACTTGTTTGTTTTATGAAAATGTATTTTCTTTTATTTTGGGTTGAAATGTCATGCAAAAGATAATTTAAAATCTTAAAAAGTCAATCTCGACTTAAAAAGTCAATCATGCATAGTAGAGCAGCACGATTAATCAAAAGATTGCAATCTCGATTCAAACACCCATGCAATCTCATTCCTAAATGACAACGATTCGCCTGTCTATTAAACCTTTGATAAAATCACTCTAAAATATTCAAATCTGTGTTACCACTGCTTGTGTTGACCCAGTGAGAACAGCCATCATGTATAGGTATGGAATTGCTTTACAAACAGTCTTTTCAACCACACTGTATCAATATTTCTGGGTTGCAAATATCAAAATTATCACAGAAGTACTGGTATAAAAGTCTGGGTATAAACACTCATGTCTATGATAGCAATCAAAATAGACTAACATATTTTGAAAGTAACGATAATAAATAACAATTGATTTAATTTCATCATTGTGCCAGTGATTGTTAAAAAAAAGATTATTTGTCCTTGACTCATTCATTCGAGATTTGTTCAAAAATGCTTATTCATCCAGTGAGGAAAAAAGTCTTTATTGAGATGAGTCATTGAATCATTCATTCAAACCCATTTTTATTTTAATTTATTTTAAATTAAACATTTTTAAATAGACTGCAGCACTTAACATTTTAACGTGGTATTTTGTCTAGTTGTCTGTTGAGGATTGTGATCTCTATTTGAAAAAAAAAAATATATATATATATATATATATATCTATATATTTGAAAACAATATTTGAAAACAAAATTTTATATATATATATATATATATATATATATATATATATATATCGTGATTCTCAATTTATCCAGAATTATCTCTATTGCATAGCATCGGTCAAGTAAGAAATAATTTTGTCAGAACTCATACCGAATTCTTCATTCAAGTGTAATTTTAGGCCATTATATCCATAAAACGGCAGATACAATACACATTATTTTCAGAGTAGAAAAACTCAATGACAAACTGCACTTCTGTATGCGTTTACCTCTTTCTCCAACTCCACTTTGAGTTTCTCCTCCATCACTCTCTCCATTCTCTCCAGCTTCCTCCTCAAACCCTCAGTTTCTTCTTTTAGCAGACTGCTGTTCTCCTTTGTCTCTCTGGAAAGGAAATTGAGAGATTGAAATTATGATAAATAATGATTTAGGTATGCATCCACCACAGAAAAAGTAGGATGATGACAATGTTGATACCTCAAGAAAGAGTTTTCCTCCCGCAGACGTTTCATTTCCCGCCCAAGTTCAGGCAGTCTGGCCACTTCAGATTTCATGTTCTTCACAATCACAGCGTCTTGTTCCTGAAGAGCCAAACGCCTCTCCAACTCCTGCAGATGGACAGCACCAATAAGAGGGACCAGGTCTCAAATAAAAGGCAATTTCATGATGCAAAATACAAGTTTGACTTTTTTTGGTTTTTTTACTACCGACTTGGTACTGAAGTACTTACTTCTTCATCTCTCAGTGCTCCAAACTTCATAGAAATTGAAACAGAATTACCTTTATCTTGAGTTCACTCTCTGTGTTGGTGGAATGAGATGACTGGAGGTTTTGGCATCTCTGACTGACGTCCTGGAACTTCCTATCAGCATCAGATGCAAAAACAACATAGTACATTTGTATTTTTTTTAAAAGAAAGTATAAGAGAAAACAGTAAAGGCTTCAGGTAGTTATAGGATCTCCAGCGGCAGCTGGAGTCCCCAAGAACTAAATTCTCCATTAGGGCTATTTTCCTATTTGCATTCCCCCTGCCAGTATGAACTTTGAAGTGATGTAAGCCTGCCGACAGTGACATCATTTAAGCGTGGCATTCAACAACTCCACAGCGTGATGATTGAGAAGTGCCTGGACTTCGCTGTCTGTCAACTATCGCTGATTTCCATGTTTTTGGAGTAAGTATTTGTAAACTGTGTGTTTCCAATCAACGAACAATTACATCACTGGTAGTTCCTATGTGTAGACTCTGAAGTACCAGCTAATTTAGCCCCCCATATGAAAACATTCCTCCGGTGTGGAAGCCCCTAGTGTGTGTTTGTGCCCATGTTAGTTCATACTTGCGCTGCACATCCAGTTGTTCCTGTAGCGCCTGGATCTCCAGGTTTTGGGTGGAGAATTTGGACTCCTGAATCTGGACCTGTTGACTGAGCCTTCGTGTCTCGTCTTTCAACTCACTGATCATCTACAACGAACAAAATACTTCAAACACCTCACGGAAATCCGAACTAGATTAAAGGGATAGTTCACCCAAAAATGAAAATTCTGTCATTAATTACTCACCTTCATTTCAAATCCTTAAGACTTTCATCCATTTTCAGAACACAATGAAGATATTTTTGATGAAATCTGAGATCTTTTTATCATTGACAGCTGCACAACTTCATATAAAGTGAATGTGTCTCTTTGGACTAAACCGGTTAATTCATATTTTACGATCTCTTTGTGAACTTTTTGAAGCGTCAAAGTGGTAGTTGCATAACTGTCAATGGAGAGACAGAAACTCAGATTTCATTAAAAAGATCTTCGTTTGGGTTATGAAGATGAACGAAAGTCTTACGGGTTTGGAATGACAAAAGGGGAGAATAAATGATGACAGAATTTTCATTTTTGGGTGAACTAACCCTTTAACAAAAGTATAAAAAGTTGGTTTAAACAAAATCAGATTTATGAACTGAACACCAATTGTCCTCGCAGTTTTATTTTTGTGAATGCACACCACCATTCAATTTTTTTTTAAAGAAATTAATACTAATCAAGGCATTAAAACAAAATGTGACAGTAAAAACCTTTATTCTTTAATAAAAGATTTATATTTCCATTCTATTCCTTTTCAACTTTCTACTCATCAAAAAATTCTGAACAATATGCATCAATTATTAGTGAATGAGACCTAATGTCATTCTGTATTGTCTCTGTCTATTAAAATAAATAAATAAATATGAGTCTTTTTATAACATGTTCATATTCGCACAGTACATGCCAGTTTTGTTGTCAAATGAAATGCTCAGAAGAATTGACTAGTAAATAACAAACCGGCTGTGAGGCAACCACCTATTAAAAAAACAATTAAAACCTTTGATATAATCTCATGTTCCAATAGGAAATAATAATGCAATAAATCATCAGTCCATTCAATGTAATAATTTTTATCTAGCTATAAACACTAATAAACATGAACACACACCTGGTCCGCCTCTGCAAGTTTGCTGTCCTTTTCATTTGCTTTCTTGTGGAGTTCCTCAAGGTTACGCTTTAAAGCCTTGTTGTTTTCCATTTGTTCACTAAGAGCTTGATTTGCTTTCTCTTCTCTTTCTTCCAGACGTCTGATCTTCATCAGTAACTCCCTGTTACGGTCAATTTCCCTCTGTAAATGTAATCAGACAGACACAGACACACACAAGCACAGGTCAAATGAGGTGTTTCCACAGCAGAGACTGAATGCACTAAATTGCATCCTAATGTTTTTTTGTCTGCAGTGTCTTTTAAACCCTATTTAAGGTTGCGGGGTTTGATGTTTCATGTTGCAGAAATATATGTAGAAAAAGGCCTAAGAAGACAGCAAAAGAAAATCCTGCAACAGAAAGCATGATTTTCAGCAGTATCCCATCTATCGCTCACCTGTAAGTCTCTGGAGCTGCTGTGTGCCTCTTTCTCCAGCTCTATACGGGCCCGTTTGTGACTGAGCTCCATCTGTTGTTTCTCTTGAGTGAGTTGCAGAAGGTTGGTGTGGGAACGGACACGCTCGGCAGCCTCCTCTAACTACCATGTGCAATAAAAAAAAAAATCAGAAATCTGCTCTAAACATACTATATAAGAGATTAAGTACATATATTTATGAGATCACTTTCTGATATATCGTTACAAAAAATGACCAAAATATGAAAGGAGTCTGTGACTCGCCTCCACTCGTGTGGTATAGAGCTTCTGAAGGTCGCTTCTTCCATAGGCTGGCTCCGTCTCCAGCAAAGAGCGATCTGGACATGATATCAAACTCTTGAAAGATTTGAGCGTTGAGAAGATTGTGGTGTCATCCTCCATGTTATCCATATTGACAAAGTCTTGACAGCCTCCTTTGCAGAAATAGAAAGAAAAAAATTATAAAGTGTAAAATGAAAAACATAAACCTCCTCACTACCCTAAAGAAGCCCATTATTCAATCCACAGAGGAAATAATACCAATAAATGTAAAATAATGCAAGGCCAGTTCAGTTTAAATTAGTAAGGAAGTATACTGTAAACCTTTAGGATGCGATTAACATTTATGCAGTTGATTATTAAAATATTGAAAGTTTATTGTGAAGAATAAGGCATGTTTTTCATGATTATCAACTTCCATAATGTCCAATATAATGTCTTGTTTATTTATCCTTTAATTAAAAAAGGCTGATGACGTTTTAAAAGGTGACACTTGCACAGTTGACACAATTACTGGTAAAACATTTTCCTTGATGTCATCATAAGATAAAAGCATGGTACTTTGCTACATACCAAGATAAAGGTCTACCATATAATTAAACATTATGATGACGGGGACAGTGGGAACTTTAAGAGAACTGGGTCCTTTTCACTTTATTCGCCTCAAGTGGTCTGTCTGAGCTGGGTTCTTTTACAGAAGACACTAGATGGTCCAAAACATAGTATTGCATTTTCCAGAAAAAAAATAGTTAAGTACTTTTTTATAAACTTCACACTACTCACAACAATATAGTGAATCACTAATTAACACTATTTAAACATACGTATTCGTGTAGCGTGTGTGATTTCACTAATATAAAGTGAAATCACACACGCTACAGTTCAGAGTAAGTTAGCAAGCGTTCAGCTAACGTCACACTCAATAAAAACTATTTTATTCACAGAATAAATCGCAGACCGAATAAATAGGCTATACAATAACATACGTATCTTATTTTTAAATTAAATATACGGTTCTGAATGGAAAACCCCGTAACTCACTCTTCACAGCCGACTCTTTCGGCGCTTGAGTCTCCGGTTTTTGAACTCGATGCAGTTTTGTTTTCGTTGGTTGAGAAGCCGCTACTTCATATGCAGCCTCGCGACAGCGCCTCAGTGAGGCTGGGCGGAATTGATTCACTCATTCTATCTATCTACCACTTACATCGGAAATTGAATGGGTTGCTCAAACACGCACTAAAAAATGCCACCGCACATCCATTCTAGTAATTATTTAACTGCTATATAAAAGCAATAACAAATTGCTGTTGGTTCATGAGCACGTGGCCTGTGACGCACTGCGCAACACGGAAGTTGTGACGTTGCACCGAATGACTGAATGACTCTCATACTCGCAAAATTATAACGTTACGGATCTTAAACTGATTTATAAAGTTTGCAGCTCTTATAATGGCCAGTTCGAACGTGGAGGACCCGACAATGCTGTGTCTGTTTGATGTAGACGGGACTTTAACAGCAGCTCGCCAGGTGAGTGACTGAAGCGGATGACGTTAACTAATGTTACTTTTTATTAACTAAGTGTGTTATCTTTTCAGATCTCATGACTCTCATGAGATATGGATCTGATTTACTATCATTTATTGAATAACTGAAAACTATCTTTAAAATGACACTGAATGATGATCTATGTAAATGTTTAATATCTGTAAAAGTCTAATATGTATTGTGAATTTCCTTTATGTCTTGGCACATCCTAATGAACAGTCATAGAATCAGAATGAGATTTATTGCTAATTATGTTTACACATGCGACGAATTTGTCTGGGTGAAGCCTCCAAAGCACAGACATAATGACAGCGACATGACACAGATAATAAAAATATACAATACTAAACTGTATTAAATGTATTACAGTATGAGACTATACATGTCAAAGCTGTCTATTAAAGATAACATTCATTCTCCATGTACTAATTTTAGTCTGCTTCTGGGTCGAGGAGAATTTACATGTAAACATTGGACGTCATAAGTTGTAATGGACTAATCATTTAAACACATCATAGTTCTGTCAATTACATATTTTACAATACAACAATTTAAATCAATGGCAAGCTTTTTTGATTTCAAGGCCCATGTTCCACAACAATATTTAAAAGCCACCTGACTTTTCCTGTTTTTATAGATATTCTGGATACGAATTAAGGATTTAAAAATGTTTTAACTCACAATTTCTACCTGCTAAAATATTTTAGAGCTTGGCATAACTAAACAATGTATAAAAATGATAAAAGATTTACATGATTTGTCCAGGTCTAGATATACATATATCCAGGTTTTCCAAGACATCAGGAAGCCTGGTTCATTGAAGAAGGGGGAAAAATAGTTTGTGAGGAAGTGAATTAAATTAAGAACTATGTTTTTTTTTATAAGAAAAGTAATCTTGAGCCACATTTGGAAGTTTCCCCCGATTTAAATGGCTCGGGAAATGAACGATTGCAAGTTTTGCATGCATTTCAACCCAAAAGAATAAGTTTATAAATTGAAATGATTTCTTCCATTTACTGAAAGCAAATTTGTATTTGGTAAATATTTGTGTATTCTATGTACTCCTGCCAGTAAAATTAGCCTCTACAAACATATAGGTCCAGCCATGAAAGAAAATATATACTGTGAAACCACCAAAATCTTAAAAAAATATTGGGATCATCTTTTTTAATGGATTTTCAGCTAAATTTAAACATTACAGCCTGTTTATAACTGTGTGCTTAATGGAATGAATTAGTGACCTATTTGCCTGTGTATGTTTTTGTCTTTAGAAAGCAACTCCTGACATGCATCAGTTCTTGAGTGAACTGAAACAGCGTGTGAGAGTCGGGGTGGTTGGAGGATCAGATTTGGACAAAATCAAAGAGCAGTTGGGTGATGATGGTGTGTATTACAAATATTTAAAATACAAATGCAAGGAAATAAGCAAAAACATTCAGTTCATTTATAGTGTGCATGTTTTCTTAGGAGTAAATGTTCCATGTTTTACAGTGATTGATAGGGTGGATTATGTGTTTGCTGAGAATGGTTTGGTAGCATACAGGTTTGGGAAGATGCACTCTGTTCAGGTAGTTCTGATTCTCCGTTTACTGCTTATTTAGCTCACAAATTCTCTCACATACTGTCCAGCGAATGATACAAGGGGCTTTTCCATTGTGATATTTTCTTTTCTTTTTCATCAGAGTATTCAAGCATACATGGGAGAGGACATTTTACAGGATTTTATCAATTTCTGCCTCAATTACCTTTCAAAGTTAAAACTACCCAAGAAGAGGTAAGGTTAAAAGTTGCATGGAGAAAAGCATTTTTTTTACTGCGTTATTTTAATGTTTGTCTGTACTTATTTTCAATGTTAAAGTTAAAGGAGTAGTTCACTTTTAAAAAAAACTTTTGCTGATAATTTAAAAGTTTTTTTTAAAGTGAACTACTTCACTTAAAAAAAATTAGAAAGTACTTCTTATTTAACACTGTTAACTGCATAATTAACTGTATTAAAACCTATTTAAAACTGAGATCATGATATTGTGCAATTTTGTGTGTGTATATTGCAATTGTGTGTGTGTGTATAGTTGTTGTTGTTTTTTCTACCATAATGTTTATGATATTTTTACTGTCTTCTCAGAGGCACATTTATTGAATTCCGTAATGGAATGTTAAACATCTCCCCAATTGGTCGAAGCTGTAGCCAACAGGAAAGAATCGAATTCTTCGAACTTGATAAGGTCATTTTTTTAAGCATTTGTCAACGCATGCCATTATTTTTTTAAAAGATTAAATGTTGATTGGCGTCTTTTTGACTTTTTCTTCTTTATGCAGAAGGAGAAAATCAGAGAAAAGTTTGTCGCCGTTTTAAAAGAAGAGTTTGCTGGGAAAGGACTAGCTTTCTCCATTGGTAAGTAACTGTGTATATGTAGTTGTATAGCCAATAATATGTTTGTGTAATAGTATATATAAAGTATAGTCATAATGTTTCATCAAATATGTTTTTTTATTTTTTTCTGCAGGTGGGCAGATCAGCTTTGATGTGTTTCCAGAGGGCTGGGATAAGCGCTACTGTCTGGGAATTGTGGAGAAAGACTCGTACCAGAAAATCCATTTCTTTGGAGACAAAACAATGCCAGTGAGTGTATTATTCCAGTATTCATGCACAAAGTCATCCCAGACTTGAAGCAATCAGTTTTGTAATGTTATTTTCTCCCTAACAGGGAGGAAACGATTATGAAATCTTTGCAGACCCCAGGACGATCGGTCATGAGGTCAAGTCACCCGAGGACACACAGCGGATCTGCAAGGAGCTTTTCCTCAGATGAGACGCTAAGCATGACCTTTTCTATCCAAAATGAAAACTACAACATCCAAGAACTGTGAAACTTTGAACCGAAGTCTCACTTGACTTGACAATCCAAGCCATTATTGTCTTTGTGTACTAAAAAGACTGTACGTCATGACCAGTACTGGATAAACCTGTACATGTGTTTATTTTATATGTAATCTGAAAACTGTTTGGTGTTAGTGTTACATCTGTGGACTAACTAAAATTAGTGGTGAAGGTGCAATAATTTAAAGGGAATTAGAGGAAATTAGGCCTAAAGCTCTATTAATAGTTTGCTCAAATGAAACTGATTTAATTAACTGCTTGACTGCTGACGTGGAATAAGTGAATGCAACAGTATAGCTTAACGGTTTAAAGTGGCTTAATTCTGTGGCAAAAATCTGCTACATCCTGCTGTATAATAAACATGAAATATATTCTGATTGATATATTTGTTGCATTTTATACTTTACATGTATGAGTTCAAAACCATAAACAAGGATACTCTACATATTCTGAGCTAAACATGAAAAAATGTAAAACATATGAAAGATGTTCTAATTTTTTATTAGCAATTGAATTTTTTTTATTCTCAATGTAATCACCTACTCGCATGCAGTTCAGTTTGAAGAGTAAAAATGTAATTTGTTACTAATTGCTTTTTAAATCCAATAGTGGAATACGTACAAGTATAAAATGCGTTTAATTTGCTACTTAACCATAAATGACACTTTTCCAAAAATATATTTGTTGCTATGACCTTTTTGTTTTTTGGGCTGAAATAACATTTCTCATTTCAGTCAACCTGTACAAGTGCTTTTTAAAGTCAATATCAAACCTGAAATACAATGTATTATACGCAAGACCATGTGACTACAAGAACATTTCAAGATGATCCAATATAAAACAAGATCTAAATAGAAGGAAGGGTAGTCCAAAAGTCCTGGTTTGCTGGTTAACGGATGGGCCGGTACGGGAAGGTCATGGCAGCCGGATGAAAGGCGTGAGGGGAGAGAGAAGGGTGTGTGGCGTGGGCTGTGATTGGCCGATGTGGGGAGAGCACTGGATGTGTGGGGTGCGCTGAGAGTACGGTGTGTGGGATGTGCTGTGAGGGGAGGGTTGACTGGTGTGGGCTGTGGGGAGAAAGCGGGGAGGGCCGACCCGAGTGAATGTGTGGGTACATGTTGGGCTGGAAGGCTCCGCTGTGAGGTGGAGGCTGCACCACTGGACCGGACATCACAAGCTGCAACAGACTACAACATGAGAACAAACAGTTACAACACACTGCTCACAAATAAACAAAAATTTTTTTAGTGATTGAGAGATGTTTTTTTGAATGGTTTATGGAGATATCTGGAGAGGAGGGTGGCTGTACAGATAAATATCGTAAAGGGTTAGTTCACCCAAAAATGAAAATTCTGTCAGTATTTACTCACCCTCATGTTGTTCCAACCCCGTAAGACCTTCGTTCATCTTCGCAACACAAATTAAGATATTTAAGATATTAAGATCGCTCCTGCATACAGTCCATAGGCTTCTTGAGGGACTGGCTCTTGCCGTCCCCGAAAAGTCATAAAAGACATCGTTAAAATAGTCCAAGTGACTACAGGGGCTCAATCTTAAGTTTATCAAACGACGAGAACACTTTTGTGCGCAAAAAAACAACAAAAATAACGACTTTATTTCAACTATTCGTTTATTTCTCCCTCTGCGCGAGTCAGGTTACTAGTTTAATAGCGTAAGCTTCTGTTATTGTACGTCACACGCATCACACACACATGACCAGCGTCGGCCAATAGTGAGCATACGTGTGACGTAGCTCTACGCAATCACACTACGTTAACGGACTACAGGCTTATGGAGAAGGAAGTGAATAGTTGAAATAAAGTCGTTATTTTTGTTGTTTTTTTGCGCACAAAAGTGTTCTCGTCGTTTGATAAACTTAAGATTGAGCCCCTGTAGTCACTTGGACTATTTTAACGATGTCTTCAATTACTTTTCGGGGACAGCAAGAGCCAGTCCCTCAAGAAGCCTATGGACTGTATGCAGGAGCGATTTTAATATCCTAAATATCTTAATTTGTGTTCCGAAGATGAACGAAGGTCTTACGGGGTTGGAACAACATGAGGGTGAGTAAATACTGACAGAATTTTCATTTTTGGGTGAACTAACCCTTTAAGTATCATACTTAAAGGTGCAGTGCGTAATTTTTAGTGGCATCTAGTGGTGAGGTTCCGAATTGCAATCAAGGGAAGTTACGGTGTCGGCAGGAAAATATGTCATCGTCTGAGACATCAGAGAGTAGCTAGTGAGGTTTCTTTACAAAGATTGAGAAAGAAATTATGTTTAACACGAAGAACAAAATAGTGACGAAATGCGCTCTGTAGTAGTTTGTCTGTTTAGGGTTACTGTAGAAACATGTCGGCACAAAATTTCAATGTAAGGGGTGTATATAGATTTCAGTATCGTGTATAATGAACGGTTCATGTAAGGTTATGTATATGACATTGCATTTCTGTCAACAGATCCTCCTAAATATTACACAATGCACTTAAAAAAAAAATAGGTACACCAGCATTCACATTTTTTTTTTGAGATAGAAAAATGTATATACAGATTTGAATTTTCAAATATATTAAATCAAAAAGTTATTTTGAATTGTAATAATATTTACAACATTGCTGTTTTTACTGTATTTTTATCAAATAAATCAAGCCTTGGCAAGCAAGACTTTATTTAATGTTGTTGTATGTTGCATGTGTATATATCCAAACTTTTTTCATGCATGTTCATGCCATTTTTTACTATGCCATCTCAGGGGCACATTTATTGGATTCCATAATATAATTCTGAACGTCTCCCCATCTGTGATCAGTGACTTACTTGTTGTGAGGAAGTCTGGAGCACAAAGTCCGTAGATCCTCTGAGGAATAAATGACATGACAGGAAATGACATCACTGAAATGGTGCTCTTATCAGATCAAAACCCAAACAGGCCATTGTGAAGTAAACATCACTTACCTCTGGCACACAGAAGGGCTCCTGTTGCCATGGCGACCTGAAGAGCTTGTGCCAGCCTATCCAGAGCCAGCTGGATATGATTGGCAGCTGAAAGGGGCGTGAGCTTCTCACAGAGCCGGCTGACTTCCTCTACTAGCGTGGCAACAGACTCCACAGGAAGCACGGCTAGCCGGCCAATCAAATTCTGTTCTGTCAGGTGGACCTGCAGGAGTTAAAATAAAAACCTGTTATGTATTCTAATACTGAATGAAATCCTCAAAGCCTCACAATATTGTATTAGAAGAGATACATCACCTGCAGCATGAGAAAGACTTGAAGAACACTGAGGTGCAGTTTAGAGTACAGCTCTTCATATGCTGTTCCTTTCTCATTTTCTCCATGGCCATTGGTCAAAGCCAACTTCCGGCCTTTCTGATAGGCTAATGGAGCTTTCACACACCAGCGGAGCAGACCCAGAAGAGGCGTGATCTCGAGGCAACCCAACGGCAGGCTGGAATTGAGGGGTGTGTTGATGAAGGTGAGGAGCAGAAGTCTGGGATCCTCCGTGATCCAACCAACCAGCATCTCCAAGAGTGCAGGGGGCGGAGTCAACTCATCTACAAGCGACAACGTCATATATATCAATTTTTGGGGGCTGGTTTATATATTATATAAAATACTTAAATATTGCTTAAGGAAATTGGTTTATAGTATTATAAAGTAGACAGAGAAAAACTAAAAAAAAAAGTTGTAGTGACAAAAAGGAAACCTGGTACCTGAGGAGAAGTCATAGAGTGCCGTTACTGCAGTGATGAGCTGGCAGCAAAAGCGAGGGCTGGCTGAACAGATGTTCTGCAGGGTAGAGATGGCACATGGCACCAGTGTGCAATAATCATCCATCAGCACCTGAGCCAGACGCACACACCACGCAGAGTGTGTGCGCTAAGATAAAACACAGATAAATAATGAATGCTTGAAATGTTGTCCAGGTCATATTTTACCCCAAATCCCAAAAATTAGAAACTCTTATTTTCCTCCAGAACTAAACTCGTGAACAGATGTTACCGGGAGACAGTGATTATAGTGATTTTATTTTACAAAAAATGCAATCTGTTCATCATATAAATTGATCGTGTCTCTTCAGGAAATTTGGACTGAACCGCTCAATTCATATATAGTTTTACGATCTCTTTACGAACATTTTGAAGCATCGAAAATACATTTTGGTCCAAAAATAACAAAAAACCCAGCTGCATCCAAAATCAAATACTTCCCTACTATAAAGTATGCGAAAAACAGTACGCGAGTAGAGTAGTATGTCCGAAGTCATAGAATTCGAAAAACAACAGGCGAAAAGTACCCGGATGACCTACTACTTCCGGTGAGATTCTGAAGTGCGCATACGATGGACACTTTACTATCCCATGATTCCACGGGAGAGGAGTTGTTGTCGTTATATTTAAAAATGGCGGAAACCGGAGACACGGCTGAAACGTTAGGAGATAAACACAGACACGCGTGTTCATGTTTATCGACGGTAATATCACAAGCAAATAAATGGCTTTTTCCTTGCAAAAAATCAACATCTGTCATTGTTCATATGGGTTGTGTGTGTGTTTTATGAGGTAAAATTTATTAAGTAAATAAATATTATTTGAGAAATTCCGCAAAAGGCGTGATCTGCGAGCAGCTGACCGACGCCTCCTCTTGGTTGTCGGCTCGGACGACGTAAAAACGCAGGCGAAAACAGAACTAAAAACAGCGCGAAGTTGGTGCAGTCACTGGAATGGGCTCTTTAAATTTTCACACTGTTGTGACATAATATATCGTGTCATGTGATGTCATTTGAGTGACATAGTATATCACGCGACAACAACATGGCGCATGTAGTACGTCCGGATACTACCCGAAACATACTACCCGTATTCATACTATATAGAATGCACTTTTTTAACGGTCTTGATTTTCTTTTTTAAATATAGTACCTACTCACATAGTATGCGATTTCGGACGTAGCCTACGACTTTATTCAGCATTGTATTTTCTTCCAGTTCTGATGTCAATCCGCGTTCACGAGTCCGCAGTGGCGCTGATGACGAAAGACGCTGCTAACGTGTATCTGGTGTATTCGGGTTCAAATAAATATGGTTGGGCAAAAAAATCCAAGTCTTCCTCTGTGTCGAAATCCTTAGACATGTTTGTGAAGACTGTTTTGTTTACAGTGTGTGTCTCTCTCAGACTGTAACCGAAGCTCAGCCGCACTGATAACACGTCAGCAGCGTCACTGAACGCGGCTCGACAACAGAACGGGAAGACAATACAATGCTGAATAAAGTCGTAGTTTTTGTTATTTTTGAACCAAAATGTATTTAGATGCTTCAAAACATTCTAACTAACCCACTGATATCAAATGGACTACTTTGATGATGTCTTTATTTCCTTTATGGATAAGGACAGTATACCGTACACACATTTTCAAAGGAGAAAAATCTCTGACTAAATCTAAAATATCTTAAACTGTGTTCCGAAGATGAACGGAGGTCTTGGAACAACATGAGGGTGAGTCATTAATGACATCATTTTCATTTTTGGGTGAACTAACCCTTTAATGAATTTGGAGTATTTTAAATGATGTTAGAAATTTGCACGCCCAAACCATTTAAGAGCATTCCGCAAAGCCTTTCCTTTTCCTCTTCCTCATTTTCCGTGAGAATTTCTCATATAATATAAATACAAATAATCCATGCAATTATTAGTAAATGATCACTGTTCTTGATATGTAACTCACAATAAGCATCCTGATCAAATTATCCATTCATTTCAGTTAACATGCTCCAGAGAAATCATGAATCATAAAACATTGAACTCAAGGCACAAAATCAAAGAAAAATGCTACTTTCACACCACACACCTGTAGCCAGGTGGATGCACACTCCAGTATGGGCACCCGACACACGGCTATCGCCATAGAAACCAGCTTCCCCAGCATGGCCATGCGGCTCTCGTCAGCCTTGTTGCCTTGGAGACTGAAGAGAGCGGAGAAAATGATCTGTCGGATTGAGTCTTTGCTCTGCTCCTGGAAGTAACTGCACATGATCTCCAGCAGTTGCAGTTCTTGAACGCAGCTCATCCTCTGTGTCAAACACAACACACAATTCCCTTGAATCCATTTTCATTCAAAGTTCACTCATATGCATCTTACCACCCTAGTTAGCATGGTTTACTCCTAGTCAAAAGATTCCCGTTCCTCACCTTAGGCTGGATGTTCCTGTCCTTAGGGATGTGAAAGATGAACTCCTCCACGAGGTCCACCGTGGTCTTCTCTAATCCAGGCGTGGGGCCCGAGGAGCTCTGCAGAGCGCTGCCCAGTGAGATGTCCAGATGATACAGAACCTCTTTAGCTGCGCTCAGCGGATCACGCCGCAGCAATGCATGTCGAATATCACTCATCTCTGCTGTGGAAGAGAAACTACACCATTAATTCAAATACAAGCATCTGACTGCCAACCTTAATAAATGAAACATATGAAAGACAGCTATAAGTAAGTAACACATAATGAACCAAAATATATCATTTTATGCATTATTTCTAGACATGAAGCATGGTAATAGCATGAATTTTGGACATGTGTCATGTAATGCAATAGACTTTTCTTCCCTAATAATGTTATTACAGAGTTTTTCTCAAACTAGAAAAAAAATGTAGGATGGGACTTGATTTTTTTTTTTTTTTTAAATGCTTTATTTAAACATTCAGTTTACAGAGTAAAACAACATAATAATAACATCAACAACATAATAGCACAAAAAATGCTGTGATGTCATGTGAGTGACAGGTTGTCCCGCCCTCAAGCCAGAGTAAACACGTCATGAGATGTCGTTTGCAAGAGGGTGGGTAAGAATTTCGATGAAAGATAATGAGGGCACATTAATTTAGAAAAACAATGATCATTCTTATTTTAATTTTTTTTTTATTATTATTATTTTTAAAGAACGTTTGTCCATTATATTACCATAATGGAACTACCATTATGGTAATATAATATGGATGTTGGACATTTATTATGTTTTTGGGATAATACTAGAGAAAACCAAGGTAGCCTATCTATAAAAGTACCATCTATCACTGTACAGATATCACACAACTTTGTTGTAAAGCGTGTCATTATCAACATAGTGAAATAGAGCAGTTCTGAATCTAATCTGTAAAAAAACATAAGTTATTAAATCGTATTACAATAGCTCTTATTCAACCATAAATATGATAATAGGAAACTGTTAATTATTAACACACATCACCAACAATAAGAGATTATTCTCTACGGCAAAACACATTGTCCAAAGCGATGCTGTTTACACAGCGCATTAGTAAACGCCGGTTGCTTAACATTTCGAATGTTTCCTTAGATCAAATTACATATATATGTATAGTTAAAACACCCTTACCTGAGATAATAATTAGACTCGATACATTAGCTTCTCTCAATCAGCAAATGCATATCTCCCATAACCATAACTCACAATGTGAAAGTTGTTCATCACAAAATAACTAGTACGGAATCCCATACAGGACATGGCAGATTCGGCTGAGTAAAGAGAAGCGTGGCTGTTCAGCGCCACCTGTGTACCGGAGTCGTTTTTCAACTGAACAAACGTGACTAATTTGTTTTTATGAAAGGGAGCGCGTCGCTTGCTCGCTTTGACTATAACGGCCCTTAAACTGTTGGTGAGATGGGATGAGTTAATGTAACGCTGATGTAGGCTAGTTGCACAGATGTGTGTGCGTGTGCATGTTGGTAACCGGTGAGAAAATGTCAGGTATACCCCGGTAACTCTACCAGTAATAACAATATTAATTTAGTTCATAGTTAACGGATCCTGAACGCTGTAACTAAAAAGTTAAGACATGTCTGTCTACGTGACTGTGGCGGTTGTTGGTGAGCCTGGGTCAGGTCAGTTTTAGTTTTTATTTAATGGAATTTGTTTACAGTAAAGAATACACAACAACATTTTGGTTTAATAAACTTTATTTAAACGTTCGTTTGGAGTTAATTCCAAACGCACACTCTTTAACTTTTAGTTTAAGTTTATTCTTACCGTTCTTTTTGTTTGTTTGTTTGTTTGTTTGATACGTCCCGTGAGCTGGTGCACCATCAAAAGGGGTTCGAGTGGATACATTGGACGTATATATATGGTTCTGGCTAATGATCGGGCCACAACCATTCCCGTTTCTTCTCCGGGGAACTACTTCTTCTTCTTCTTTTGGTTTTATGGCGGGTTGCGAACCAACTTTAAAGGTGGATACCGCCACCCAGTGTGATGGAGTGTGAAAAGAATGAACTAAATTCTCCTAAATCCTATTATTACAACCCACTATTCTTAATAAACCTAATGATTGCCTTTATTTGTTTTCCTGAATTTGGACCATCATTTACTCCAAGGAATATTTTGCTTGCTTTTCTTTTGTTTGTTTTTAAGAAGTATATTTATTAAGTGAAGTCATTTGATATTATTTGAGGTGTTTGTTTATGTATGTTGGGTGTTTTCATATTTGTTTATTGTCTGTAATGGCCATTATATGTCTGTGTATCCCCCTTTATGTTTTAATTGGTGCTGGCCACCAAGGTATAAATTTGTTAATTGTTTCTGTATGTGAGTTAGTGTTCTGTGAGAGAACAGGTTCTGTAAGCCCTTGACCTCTGTAAATGTTTCAGAGGCAAATGCAGTGACCCATCGTTGCTGTTTTTTTTTTTTTTTTGGTATGTTTGGTTTACCACCATTGGGTTAGCATTGGCTTTACTTTTGTAACGCCATCCTGTGGAAATAAACCTCTAAACGTTTCCAGTAGCTTGCTGCCTCCTTTATCCTTTACTGGTCACTCACATCTAACACAGTGACTAAATCAGCCATCAACACAGCCGCGTGTGATTTGTTTACATACGACCTGCATCATACGATCTAGGTCTATCTGTGTTTATATATATATATATATATATATATATAAGGGTTTCACCTTCATGAGGCAAAAAAAAAAAAAGGCAGGTAAAAAGTCTGTGGCAGGTGAGTGCCACAGTGCCACAGTGAAAAAGTTAACTTCATGCCCTGTAAGTTAAAACAGCACCATCGAACTTTTCCTCTTCGGTCGGAAACAAAATTGTCCGTTACCGCTGTCATAAATAGTTTAGCCTACTCCCGCACGCACGCTCATTTTTTATCCAGCACCGGATTTAGAATGAACGCTGTCCACAGACAAGGTAGATTATGTTGCATGATTTCATGAAAGGATGTATTGCGACATCAGAAACAAAGAAAAAACGAAATAATGACTATTGTAGAGCTTGCCGTAAAGCAGTCGAATTTTGTAGTTCTTTTTGTGGTCGGGTTACAACCCGAACCCAAGAGCTCCGTAGTGCAAGTAAAAGATACAGACCCCGTTAGGCTTTGGCAGAAGTGCCTTTCACCCTGTTATGACTTGATGAATCACTAATAAGATTTTGGAAACGTTATTTTAAGGTAAAAAAAAAAAAAATTCATAGTGTTGCTTTAACAGTGCATACATTTTTCCAGTAAGACATGAAGAGAAGCAGCATGAAAGTTTTTTGATTCTTTATTTCCTCATTAATTCCATAGTTTCAATAAAGGTTCAGCACATAAGCGCAAACAAGAGCACATTGGTGTTTGCATGGGAGTGGTCTACATTACTCAAATAATAGTTTGGCTAACGTTACCTATGAGGCAGTTATTTTGTAGTATCCTATCATACATCGATTTTATACATTTTTATTTAAGTTTTAGTTTGAATTATTTTAGTATATCAAGTTAAACTAAATTAAAGTGAGAAATAACTCGCAATTTAGTTAATTTCAACAACATATTTAGGTTACAGCAACTAAAATAAACAAACTCAATGCAAGTTTACATCTCCCAATTCCGACTTTTTCCCTCAGAGTTGCGATTAGCCTAGCTAGCAGTTGCCTTTGTTTAGGGAAACAGATCCATAGTTTTTTGCACTGATGCCATAAATGTCTATCACATCACATTTTTGCAGTGATGCCATAAAATAACCATTTTAGGTTCTTCAAAGGAATCTTAAAAACCCTTTTATACAATAAAGAACATTTTTTTGTGGAAAGAAAATGTTCCATGGACGTTAAAGAGGTAGAAGAGGTGTCTCCGTTGATTTTCTACAAAATTCAATTCGAATCAATCACCACCGGGAGGCGCTATTTAATACCTGATTATGACACGCACTGCTCAATGTAGCGCCACCCCATCGATCGCCTCTCCTCTGATGGGACACCAGACTCTCCAGCATCAACATCATCCAGTTCTCTATAACTTCACATCCAGAGCAAACGAGGTGCAGTCAACATGACCATCAACACACTCAGTCAGGATGGAGTGCAGCGACAGCAAATGCCCTGTTTGACCAAGGTAAGACCCTAAACTGTATTTTCATTTAGCAGTTACAGTCTTAGATCCAGATACTGTCTTTCAGCAGAAGAGCCTGAGCTTCATATTGCTTGTAAATCACAGGAACTTAGGAAAGTCCTAAGAGACAAAACTAAAGTTTGTTTACAGAAAAGGTTTTGAATGCATTTGAACACTTGCATTTGGATTTTCTTAGGATACTTATATAACGATTTATATAACAAAATTTCCTTAAAAAATTAAGTAAACAAGTTATCCAATTCCTCCTATTACAGTATATTTGTTTGATTAATTATTATTCGCTGTTTTTGAATTAAATCACCAAAAATAATTGTATGAAATTTTACATAATAGAAAATGTAGTAAAATTGATTTAATATTTGACTATAATAATAAAGTTAATGTTTATTAAGGTGTGCATCCTGTTTATATGTATCTTTTTATTACTGTAAATACATGAATAGTTGACATTTTTTATTCAACACTTTAAAGATATTTGTTTTTTACAGTTTTAATCACCTTTTAGCTTTTGTGCAGTTCACAAATAGTAATGCTTTGCGATAAAAAATCAATATAATTTATTACAAATATTTCCTCTTTATTCACATACAGATGGAGCGCATGATCATATCCATGCAGGACCCTGATATGGGCATCAAGTTGCGCAACCAGCGTCTCCTCATTACTGTCATACCACACGCCATGACTGGTGAGTCTCTCTCTCTCTCTCTCTCTCTCTCTCTCTCTCTCTCTGTGTCACTCTCTCCATGACTGCATCAAACTTCAAGCTTCACTCTCTCTCACTTGATAATCCCATGATATGACTGTTCCGCTTATTTTTCCAGCCTGTGGCATGTTACGGCACGATTAGAGAGACAGCTGAGACACAACTAGAGTAGTTTGTCATTATTATTGTGGAAATACTGTACATTTATCCAAGCATATCTCGGAAAGTCTTGAGTGCGCATGACATGGGCACAGTGAATCAATAGAAGCTTGCGCAGTGAAATTAGACTCCTGTGTGTGCTTTCGGTCTCTGCACTCATTTTTCTGGCTATTAATTAGTCTAACAGTGAATGTTTTGCCCCTGCACCGGTCTCTCAGAGGACACGGGGCTACGTAGTAATGAACAAATTACTTTCTTTGGCAAATCTTAGAAGTTAAAGTCAATTCATCAAAGTTGACACTTAATCAAATGTTTAGCCTATTTATATAACTGCTTTATATAACAGGAGTTCATTAAAAAAAACATAAATGCTCATTCTATCCAAGCTAGGAATGGGAACTTCCTGCTGTCTGAATATTAATATTAAGCTTGGTGTTGCTTATTGCTTACTGGTCAGTTCTGCTGTTGTTTGGTTGGTTGGTTGGATGGTTGGATGGATGGATGGATGGATGGATGGATGGATGGATGGATAGATGTTTCGTATCTGTGTGTGCTTATGTTGACAATGATACTCTTTTAATTTTATACAGGTATAGACATTGTTGAATGGCTGATTAAGAAATTTTCTATCTCTGATGAAGGTAGGACATTAATATAAATATATTTTAATTATTTGTCTTTGATGCATAGCTTTGAGCTTTATTGTAACAATGCCATATTTATAGTCAAAGGATTTTCTATATATATATATATATATGTATATATATATATGAAGAGTTCAGATGCAAAAGCCTCTAAGAGCCATTTGAAATTTTCTTCTAGAATGATAATTTTTATCAAGCTTGTATATTTAAGTTCAGTGATTTCACTTAAATGGCAATGATAATTACCTATTAATTGTTATTTAAGTGAAATTACTGAACTTAAATGTACAAGTTTGATAAAAATCATCATTAAAGAAGAAAATTTCAAATGGCATTTAGAGGCTTTTGCATCTGAACTCTTTATATATATATATATATATATATATATATATATATATATATAGTCTGTGTGTGTAATAATTTCCATGCTATCTGCTGTGGTGTTTTCCAGTCACCTGTGTGTGGTTTATATGGAGTACCCTCTAGGGATGACATTATTCTCCATGTTCTCTCCTGAGGGATTTCAAAATGTACTCCCACACACGCACACACAACACACGGGTAGCTAAATTGCTTATTAAAGTTGCTTTGGCACATTCAAGTCAGATTTGATGTCATCTGAGCTGAGTTGTGTGGAAGATTTTTAATAATAAATGCTCAAATGTCACGCAGTCAGAGAACAGGCTCAGCTCTGAAAAGCCCTAATAAACAAGCAATGCTGCACACAGCTGTGTCTGCATTAAACAAGACCCCAGAGAGTTTGGCAGATCTGTGCACCGCAATGAGGGAACACCTTCTGTAGGCAACGGTTAGATGGAAATCTATAATTTCAATCAATATTTAGTTTATATTTTCCCTAAAAAGCATATGTGGGTGTTAGGGAAATGACTAGCTAGATTCTAGCTGATGTAAGCTGTTTCTATAGCACAAACAGTAGAGTACGGTGCTAGCAATGCTAAGAAGATGGGTTTCAATCCCAGATTATGCATGAACTGAAAAAGAGTATACAGCTTAAATGCAGTGTAAATTACTTTGGATAAAAGCATCTGTCAAACACATAAATGTAAGCTGGTCTTTGGCTTACTAGGTGATCAGGCTGGTATTTACAACATGTCAGACAGTTGATGACCAGCTTGAATGAATCTGTTGTCATCTTTTGTTGTATTTTTTTTTTTAAATGAATTATTTACTTGATTTACATTTTTGTTCAAATATTTTACCAAAAAAAAGTACGATGTGTGAGTATATATTTTGTATGTGATTACATTTTTTCTCATTTTTATTTAGAGGCATTGCACATTGGACACTTCTTTGTGAAATATGGATACATTTACCCTTTAAAAGAGCCTAGACACCTTATTCTGAAAGCTGATGATTCACCATATCGCTTTCAGGTAAATAAACACACGCACACTTACACAATATTGATTCACAAATCCAATATCAGAATTAGTTAAACTCCCATATTCAAAAACAACACATCTCAGTTAATATCTGTCTCTAACAGACTCCGTACTACTGGACGTCGACATGCTGGCCTGCTTCAGAACTGGACTATGGTGAGATCTACCTTCCCATTTGGCATGATTCACATAAAATGAAAAGTCTGTTATCATTTACTTAGCTGCATGTTCTTCCAAGCCCATATACAAAATATGAAACTAGTGCTGATTGGTTCCTGGTGTATCAGTAGCCAATGAGCTCACTGCTCAACTTTCAGACACTTGGTTAGCATTTGCTGTAGCAGTTTGCATCGTGCTTTCCGAAACCCCACACCTTCCCCAGCTCCACCTGTATAAAGTAGATCTGATTCGTGACCGTGAATGCTATGCAGTTATTTTACACTTACTTACGTACTTTATTAAATTTCTGAAAGCTACTGTTAGACCTACCTGAAAAACACTGTTTATTTCAGTTGTATCTTTGTTATATTGAAATTTGCTTGAAATTTAATTATTTGTTTTATTTTATTACCGACTGTTTACTTGTCTTTAATAATGCTTTAAATTTGTATTAGTTACGCTAGTAGTTTTAGCTGTGGTATTTATAAGCTGTGGTAAATATTTGTGAATTTTTGCAACAAAAAAAAGAGAAAAAATTTTATTGTCGGTAAAAAAATTATTTGGGCGGTTATTTTTCTCAGATCATTTTTAGATTAATTTTTCTTGGCAGGTGTGGCAAAAGTTAGTTTAAGGCCTTGAGCAGCAATAACAGAATCTATGGCAGATCCATTACCATGACAAAAACTCTGTCATGAGAGAGCTGTCATGACAGAAATGCATTTCATTATATCATGGAATACAAAAGTAGATCATATTTATATATGTTTTATTTTTATGTGTTCTAGCAATCTACTTGGCCAAGAAGAATATCCGAAAACAAGGAGAACTAATAGAGTATGAAAAGGTATGTGGGTCAAATGCCTATCACACCCTTCAGTAAGAACTTGAAGACTGTACAATGAAGTCATGAATCGATCTGTTGTTCACTTCTCAATCTCTGTCTTTGTTAGGAGTGCTATAATGCTTTACATAAACGCATCAACCACACCTGGGACTTTGTTGTGATGCAGGCAAGAGAGCAGCTCAGGTAACTCTTCTTTTCCTTCAGCCTATTACATTTAACCCTCCATTCCACATTTAGTTTCAATCGGAATTGGCCTGTGTACTACTATTTTAACTTTTCACTTTAATTTTAAAAGAATGAATTCTTTTAATTTCACAAGGATGCATTAAATTGATGAACATTAAGCAGCACAACTGGTTTCAACATTGATAACAACAATAAATGTTTCTTGAACAGCAAATCATCATAATAGAATGATTTTTATTGTTTTTACGATCTTTTAATTAACCTCTTAACTGTCACCCCCCCTTTTTTGAATAGACATGGAAATGCACATTTCGAACTTAAATGGTTGTAATTCTAGAATGCTTTGGAATATAGACAAAAATAAATAGAAAAATAAATTAAGAAAGTGAAACAGAAAAAAAGAAGTTTTGAGTTGGAATGTACAATGTATTTATATAAAATATATATTTTCAAACCCTGGGCGACTCTAAAACTGCAGAAAAATCAAAGCCAAAAATCTGAACAAGTGTGTTTAAAATTTTAGGTTGATACCTCAAAAAATTAGATTTCTGTGAGATTTTGTTTGGGCGCAGTACCAAACCTTTTCACTAGGGTACAACCAGACTCCATTACTGCCCATATAAGGGCGTCTCCATTTCCATATGCGTTTTGAGTGATCTGAACCCTCATTTACACAATTTTCATACAATTTATGAAGTAGACATCCTATTCAGAAGTAGTATGCAAAGTTTGGCAGATTTTGATATGAATTCAACCTCTAAGAAACGCATACAAAGAACACGCATGTGCGTTATAGCTTCCTGCCACATCACAAATGGTGAATTTATTATTTTTCGAAACATTTTCAGACCTTTTTTCTAAAATAATTGAATGGATGCTATCTTTTGAACTCTTGGCATTAAAACAAACTAAAGTTTCTACCTTGTTTTTCATGTTTTTTTCATGTTCATTGCTATTTCAAAATAAAAGTCTGAAGACGCTTTATGAGTATGAAAATATTCTTGTTGCAAATTGATTAATTACGGCTCCTGTGAAATTTATTTTGAAAATCAGTCACCAAATCAGTAAATGATATATAGTTTGTCAATATTACTTAAGGTTTTTACTAAGATATTATTGTTTTAAAAATATAATGGCAAGCGTCCCACCTGTGCTAAATAAATACAGCCTTCTATTAAAAACATTAAACAATCTTAATGAGCCGAAAGTCTCGAATGCTATTAAAAAGGGTATTAAAAAGGTGTAAGTGTTAAAAAAGGTTGATAATTAAATTTTTTACAATACAAAAACCTTGTGGCTATATCCAAATTCATCCCACCGTTGCACAAAGCTGCTTCAAAATGTAAGCAATTCCTCAAAAAAAATAAAAAAAAATAAAAATGCAAATACTTAATAGGACTCAATGTTTTAAAGTTTTGAATGTTTCAAGTTTTATGCGCTAATAAATATTAGTCATATTCTTTGGATTAGAAAAGCTTTTCTGAAGGTTGTTGTCCAGAGCAAAATTATTTTGTTTTAGCATGGTTACTGTACTTCAATCTGTACATTTGCCTTTTGTTTTATTTCCGTGTTCAGGGCATCAAAACAGCGTCGGAAAGCAGATCGTATAGTGCTGGAGTGTCAGGAACAAGCCTACTGGCTAGTGAACAGACCTCCAGTAAGTACTGAACACTTATCTATAATATATATATATATATATATTATATATAATGTCCCCCATGCATTAAATTAAATAAACAGTAGCATTCTGCATTTGAAAAAGTATCTCACAAACAGTATTGTGGGGTAAATTGAATTACTTTACTTGATCCTTAAAAAAAGTAAAGTTTTATCCAAGCCTTTTAGAATTGTAATACAGAAATTCAAAGCATATCAGCAAGCATACGATGCTTAAGCAGCGACAACATCTGCGCCCGTCTGGCAAATGCCTTCATATCTGTATCCAGCTTCTGCTTATGAAATATTCAGCCAGTCCGTTAAAAGCATCGCAAAGCAGAGGAAAAAGGGGGAAGGGGACAGAGCGTGAGGGAAAGGGAGGGCAGAAGAAAAGAAGAAATAGAGTGGAACACATTGGTCCCTTCAAAATACATTCACACATGACTGCAAAAGATATGTGCATTGCTTAACATGAGCTTAAGTGTTAAGTGGATGAAATAGTAGAGAGTGAACCGGAAAGGCTGTGTTAAAGACTGTGTGTGGTCCTGGTAATCCCTACATTAGACACAAATATCGTAATACCAGTGATTTTGACCTTGTCTGGACACTTGTGTGTAATGTTTTGTTTTTGTTTTTTAAATGTAAAAATGCTGAAAGTTTTCTGTGATGGGTAGGTTTAGTGTAAGGGGATAGAATAAACAGTTTGTAGTATAAAAATCATTGTGTGTGTGTGTGTGTGCTGGTATATCTCTAATGGTTCCATCTTTTGGCTGAGCGCTTAAGAGGATATTCCATTACTAAGTGTATGTGTGTGTGTGTGTGTGTGTGTGTGTGTGTGTGTGTGTGAGAGAGAGAGAGAGTTTCTCTTGCATTCCTGCACAAGGGCATTTTAACGAGGAATCCAGATGATGATTTAATCTGGGATGGATTTAGAGACCATTTCATTCCTATATTGTCACTGTGTGCGTGTGTGTGTGTGTCCTGGTAAACCATACATTGTGGGGACAAAATGTCTCTGCATAGATGGCAATATCTGACATTCTTGTCCTTTTTGATATTTTTTGAAAATGTAAAAATGCAGATAGTTTTGTGTGATGGGTTGGTTTAGGGGTAGGGTTAGTGTAAGGGGATAGAATATACAGTTTGTACAGTATAAAAATCATTATGTTTATAGATAGTCCCAATAAAACATAAAAATGTATGTGTGTGTGTGTAGAAAAGTCTTGAAAAAACAAGGCTCACATTATTTTTATCTATAGCTAAATATATATATATATATATATATGCACAATGACTGACATCTATTCTATGATGCACATGTTTTAATTTATGAAATACATTTTTAATATTTTGGGGATGGATAAAATGATCAAGATGGAAGCTTTTTTTATGCCGTTGAATAAAAATAAATAAAAAAGGTTTGTGCATATTTTTTGACTTTTTTCAACTGCAAGTAAAAAAGGTTTGCATAAAAACATAATTAAAAAAGTAACAATATATAATTAAAAAAATACATTATATTTATTGATTTTTATATATATATATATTTGAAATTAAATAATAAGGCATTTATGCTTGCATGTATTCCAGGTCTAAGGAATAAATGTACTTCTTTTACTTTGTTACACTAATTGATATTTTAAAGTTTATTTAATACATAGATCAAGGATTTGCCACATAAATTTGGTCTTAAACATCATTATTTTCTCATTGATCTTCTGTATATCTCTTTATTATAACATTTCTCAGCCGGGGATGCTGGACATTATAGATCACGGCCCGGAGAGAAGAACCATGAACACACGAGTGCAACTGGTCAGTGAACTGATCACCACAACACAACTAACCACACACACACACACACACACACAGAGAGAGAGAGAGCAAGTTTCAAACGTATATGAACAAACATTCACAGCAGAATCTCTCATGTTCAAGCATCATATACAGCGTGTTTCTCTTTATTTCTGTTTTTACATCATGCATCCTTGTTCAAGTAAGTAATCTCTAAAACACTGCCTCATTTCCTGCTGTCATTTCATTTCATTGCAAGATCATAGAAAGTTGCAGATTTAGTTTAGTTTATCTAATAGCAACTTTTGAGGAAATCTAATAGATGTATATGTAATTTTGTCAATTTTAGAAAAGAATGCAGAATTCTACAAAAAAGAGGTAAGTCATTTGAATAGTGTTTATATATTTATAAATATTTATATATATTATAGCACTTACCTATTGTTGTCCTACTGTTAGTTTAACCTCTTCGTTGTTCTATCTTCTATTTTTGAATCTGCTAAATGAATAAATGTGAATGTAAATATTTTATAAATTATTTATATCAAATTATACAATATATACATTACACACATATATATATATATATATATATATATATATATATATATATATATATATACACAGATTGGGTTATTTAAAAATATATATATATATATATATATATATATATATAAAACAAGGTTTGATTTAAATGAATCAAGAGAGACAGTAAAGACTTATATTTTTTTACCAAAAACTCAACTAAATGCTGTTCTTTTTAACTTTGTATTCATCAAAGAATCTTAAAAAAAAGTATCACAGTTTCCTTAAAAATAATTGTAAATGTTTTCAACATAAATAATAAGAAATGTTGGTAACACTTTACTTAAAAGGTTTGTATAAGACTGACATGACACATGACAAGGAAATTTCATGCATGTTTATGACAACTGTCATTAAGTGTCATTCGCTCAAGTATGACATTTTTAATGCAAATATGACATTGTTTGAGATGTCTTGGTTATGACACCTTGACATAAACTGATACATCATAACCTGTCAGTGTCTTGGTAACGGCAACTTGACATTACCATAAATTGTCATAAATATGTCATAAACATGACATAGCAGATTAATTATCAAACTTAAGAAACTTAGCTTTATGGGTTAACATTACATTAAACTGACATGTGGTTTGGTTTTGACATTGGGTGTTATGGAGAAATAAAACGAGGATCAATATCAGCGTGGCGTTTTCGAGATGTCGAGAGCTCTGCGTCTGCGACAAACTTCGACCCTAAAATAATTGACGTTACATTATCCCTTACTCATACAGCACAGGCTGTAACTAAACGTATCCCATCATACTTGTTTTTGTGTTTTTATGTTAAATGGCTCTAGATTGAACATAACAGGAGAAGCCTGGCGAGGAATCGTGTCAAGTCCTCAATTTGCCTTGAGAGGTACTGTGTGTGTGTGTGTGTGTGTCTTCACTCTGCTATAGCCTCGATCTCCAGGCTATAGCTAATGGACTGTCCTCAAAATATCTTTTAAAAAGAAAGAACTAACCCTTTGTGATGGCTTACATGTGTGTGTGTGTGTGTGTGTGTGTGTGCAGTTACGTGAAGTACTGTGAGCAGTTTCAGCCCCATGACCCAATAATGCAAGGATGCCTTCCCAGCAATCCCTGGATCACAGATGATGTCATGTTTTGGAACATGAACTCTGAAGCGTGAGTCACATTAACACATGAATAAACATTTTAATGTTACTTAAACTCCTGAAGTCTAATATGTCATAATTGCTCTGTATAACTGCTTTCCTGAAACAGAGTTGCTCTGCCGACTAAACTGCGCGTGGAGCGCTGGAGCTTTAGCTTCATGGAGCTGCTGAACGACCCAATGGGCAGAAAAGAGTTCCTTGTTTATTTGGAGAAAGAATTCAGCGGTAAACACACACACACACACGTACTGTGTTTGCATCAGATCCTAATACCATAGTGCATGGATATATACTAGAGTACCATATACTGAATAAATATTGACCAATAATCGGTTTGATCAATATTTTGTATTTGTGTTTTAAATTTTAATATTTGGTTTATTGATAACTGGCGCCATCTGGTGGGTGTATTGAGAATAAAACCCATCTAATGCCATCTGTGCACAGCTAAAAAAAAAACTTGTTTAATGTAATGCTGGGCTATAATATTTGACTTTTTGTGTAAAAGCCAATCATACTTACAATACTGTGCAAACGTTTGGGGTCTGTAAGATTGTAAGAAGTATCTTATGCTCGCCAAAACTGCCTTTTAAAAAAATCAAAAATACATTAAAAAGAGTAATATTGTAAAATATTATTCCATTTTAAAATATCTGTTTTTTATGTAAAATATAATTTATTTCTATGATGGCAAAGCTGAATTTTCAGCATTATTACTCCAGTTTTCAGTGTCACATGATCCTTCAGAAATAATTATAATATGCTGATTTAATGCTAAAGAAACATTTCTTCTTATTATCAATATTTATAAACAGTCGTGGTGCTTAATATTGTTGTGATACATTTTTTACAGGATTCTTAGAAAGTTAAAAACAAATCTTTTGTAATATTAAAAATGTTTTACTCTCATTATTGATGCACACTTGCTGAATAAAATACTTTTTAAAAAATCTTAGTTGAAACAAAACATTGTATAAATGGTGTATCTCAGATGTGTTACAAAAATGTTGGATGCATATTAAAAACAAATAAGTGGAAAAACTGGCATAGTGGACAAAATTGTGCAAAATCTTAAATTACAAAAGACTTTTTCTTCAAAGAATACCATGTATTGGTCCGACAACTTGGAATTACGGTGCTATTTTTTTATTTTTTGTTTTGATTCCCACTTTATATAAACATATTTTATTATAACCCAGTTCTGAATAGTGTTTAATAGGCTTATTATTATTAATATGGTTTATTAGGCTGCTGTCACTTTAAGACCAGACACACTGATCCATTATACTGTTACACAATACACATGCGTTTTCTTTCTCAACTAAGCGCTGCTGGTATCGTGGGTCTGATATTTCGGTATTAGGGTTAAATATTTAGAAAAATCTATATTTTTATTTCAGATGCCTTTTTAAAAGACTACAATTGAAAAACGTATATATTATATAGCCTAATAAATTCAAACTGCCAAAATGGATTACATGCCAATGCTGAAATCCACCCGCTTTTATATGGTAACATCATTCCCCTTGATTTCCAACCTACAAAAAATAAATATTTTTTATTTAAAAAAAAAAATTTATATAATTTTTATTATTATAATTTTATTATTATTATAATTTTAAATTTTAATATAATTTTTTAATTATATTAAAAAATAATTTTTTTTAAAAAAAAACTCACAAATGTTTAGAAGTCTTATAATATCCTCCAATAACACTCTATGTTTGAAATTGAGAATTTCCAAGTATTTCAATGAGTGCCCTATAAAGGGTTAATGTCAAGCCCTGAGTGTAGTTCTTTTAAATGCAAATTTTAAAGAAATAGCTAGTTCAGTCATGAAACTCGAGAGGGCTCGTGCTGATAGGCCAACAAGCAATCACATCATTACCTCATGGCACAAGCTGACTGTCTAAAAACTGTCGTTCCCTGTCTGTACTTTTGGAGGTTTAACAGATTCCATTTTTATCCTACAGCACACTCTGTAGAAATGAATAAAGTAACAACTTTTCATGTTTCTCTCTCCCCCGTTCCCTTTCTCATCCCTCCCCTCTTTTGTCCTCTGCCTCTCTCTTGTTATCAGCGGAGAACTTGTGTTTCTGGCTGGCCTGTGAGGACGTTCGTCACGGAGAGACCTCAAAGATTCCAGAGAAAGTGGGCGAGGTTTACAAGTATGCCCTTGACAATATGTTACAATGTAAAGACATTTATAATGCATAATGGATTTTATAAATATTTGAATTCTATAGTCATCAAAGAATCCTGAAATAATTTTTAAATATATGTATCAAAATCAAAATATACATATAAAATTTTTCTTCATTTTCACTGGCCACAATTTTTTTTTTGCCATATAGATATTTGTATTTGGCAGCAGGTTTATTAGGCTGCTGTAACTTTAAGACCTGACACACAGATCCATTATACTGTTACACATGCGTTTTCTTTCTCAAAAGCGCTGCTGGGATTGTGTGTCTGATATTTCAGTATTAGGGTGACCAGACTAGTCCCGAATCCCGAAACCGGCCTTAATTGTCCCAAAAAATATACTAAAGAAAAATCTTGATATAAAACAATACAAACTGTCCGTGGAAGTTGAGTCGTCCTGCAGCCAGCCCCCTCAAGTTGTAGCAGTCGCAGTCAATTTCGCTCTTGACACGCGAATGGATTCAAAGTGTTCACAGGGTGAATTTGACTTGCTATTCGCTTCTGGTGTAAAATAAGCATTAAGTAATTGATTGGTCGCGTCACTGTGTGCATAAAAATACTTAGGCCGAGCCTCAATGTTTGATGACGGGTGTAGTGGAGGCTAAACGCACGTAAACGCCGTTTATGCATATTCGGAAATAGCGTTTACCCACCTCCAAAGTGCGTTTATCCACCTCTAAATATCCTGTAGTTCCTAAGACATTTTAAATTAAGCTTATGTCGTTTTAGTTTTTTATTGTTCATTTTTAGTTTCATAGGTTGTGCTGCTTTACTGTCGGTGTTATTGACTGACGGTGGTAGGTTGCAGTGTTGATGCGCAGCCTCTCGAGCAGAAATCTACACAAATGATTGCAGCACACACACACACACACACACACACACAGTTAACAACATATTGCCTAAACAATCTAAATGTGGAGTTTTTATATTTTTAACATATGTTAAAGCAACCTCATTTATTTTTCCTGAACACCATCACGATTGAAAATGTGACATTGATTTCCTACAACAGTTCAATAAACAGTTAAAATGAAATCACTTACTTTTTAAATGTAATATTGGCTGTTTTTGTTCTGTTTCAGCAGCGAAAATAGTTCCAAACAAAAATCACAACAGAACCATGGCGCATGTCACAGGAACACTCAACCTGTTTTCATTAGCCTACTGAATGATTCAGCATTTTGAACGAATCGATTGAGTCAAAGATTCAATGACATATTCATAAACATCATAGACATCTGTCTCATTCTTGAATGAATCAGCCGTTTGAACGAATCGTTTGAATGAATGAATCAATGACTCACTCAAGACGATCGCCTGCCGCCACCTACTGGCGGTTTAGTGTTAAAGATTTAAAAGTATATCATTCTTTCTAATATGTAAATTTAAATGAATTTCACAACATTATTTTATGCAATTGTAATTTTTCAGTGTAAATGATTTAAGTTGATCAGCCCCTAGGGTAACAGCCCTATAGTGTCTTATTATTCGAAATATTTGAATTCATTGATCAAATTTAGGAATTTAAAAATGAAAGATGAAGCATACATTTAATAATATTGGGGGAGGGGGTGCCCTTTAAAGGTGCAGATATTACAATATGGTGATTTAAATATCAAAGCTGAAACTAAAACTAAACATATGTGTGCTATATTAATGAAAGTCTTTCGTCACCTCTAGTTTGTCTCGTATTCATGTGATTGTTTCATTGTAACTGATCTTAATTCTAATCTATCAGGCAGTTTCTGTCTCCTGGTGCGAGTCGCTGGGTGAATATCGATAGCAAGACCATGGAAAAAACCCTGGAGGGATTCAAGCGCCCTCATCGATTTGTCTTGGATGATGCTCAAATGCACATTTACTTCCTTATGAAAAAGGTATAACGTTAAATTTGTTCGATCAACTGGAAAAGGTGCCTGTAATTAATTGAGGAGATTCCCCCTTCCATATGTAAAGCGCATTGAGTGCTGAGCATTGAACGCTATATAAATGTAACAAAATATTATAAGACCAGAGTGTGACTTCAGATTTGGACAAATTGGGAAAAGTCCATATCGTTCAAAAGCTTGGGGTAGGATTTTTGAAACACTCATAAGTCTCTTACAATCACCAAGAAATACAGTCAAAAAACAGTAGCTAATATTGTAAAATTTGATCAATTTAAAGTGTCCTTGCTGAATAAAAGTATTCATTTGAACAGTAGTGTAAATCAACAAAACTTCCAAGTTATTGTAAGGTGTCAATGGAACCGGGTCATTTGTGATTGAATCATCCAAAATGATGTTAATAATGTCAACAAGCCAAGGGATCTATGCTGTAAAAGGATGCTAATGATTTGTGTTTCTTTGTAGGATTCGTACCCTCGCTATCTTAAATCCGACCTCTACAAGAACTTATTAGCCAGAGCCATAGTACCACAGGAAACCAAGAAAAGGTAAAAACGCAAATGGAACAACAGCTAAAGACGCATAAAAGCCATATTGATCAGTCTGCAAAGGAAGAGAAGTCTTATGAGTGAGTGTGTTTCTGTGTGCATGTCCAGTGGGTTCCCGTTCATGCGCCGCCAGCGTCACTCCAGCCCTTCACCTGCTCTCGCCACACCAACCGCAGAGGATGATGGGAAGGCAAAGAACTCTGTCAAACAAAGCAATCCTGGAACTGCATCCCAGCTTTAAACATTCACACAACAGTTACTGTTATTTTAAACCCTCCGGTTGTACTCAAAAAAAAAAGAAAAAAAGTTAGCTAAAGCGTCTCCGGAACACTTTAGCATTAGCTAAAGATTATTATTTTAAAATAATGCTTGATTCACATTTCTCTATCATTGAAGCACAACTTCTCATGCATTTCAAAGATACAATTTATGATGTAGCAATAATATAATCAGACATGTTCACAGTCTCACAAACTTTCAGCTGCTCTACGAATGTTTTCTTCAGCGTTTTAAGCGGAATTTGACTTTTTCACACATTGTCATGTTTTTAATATATTTATTTGATATAAAGATTTTCCTTTCAGCTATGCATTTACTATTGTCACTGTTTATGTACATCATATACTATAAAAATGCATCAGTAAATACTTGAAGGGATATGATCGGACAACTTAAATTTATAAATCTATAGTAAATAAAGTTACAGGCCTACATAACCAATTCCATATATATATATAAAAAAAATAAGTAACCTGGTTGCCTTAAAATTTCAAGTTCATTGAAATGGAAAAATCATCAGAAACTCAAAATATTATGTTATCTGAACTACATAAATTATCTAAGTTGATTTGACAAAAAAATGTGATTACAATTACATGAAAATTACAGTGATATATATATATATATATATATATATATACTGTATATAAAAATGTACTGTATAGACCCCACACTTTAGAACGGTAGTGTTTAATTTTATGTTAATTGCGCAGCATTAGCTTATTTGATTTTAAACTATGTTCATGTAACCAAACCTAAAGTTTAATACTACTGTAAGCATTGCTCTAAAAAAAAAAGCTGAATTTTTTAAAAAAAAGTAACCAGCTTTCAATAATCATTCAAATATGTATATCTCCATTTATTGGCATATAGATTACAGTACATTTTAAGAAAAGAGGCAGGAATCAGGAGCACGAATAAAAAATAAACAACAACAACAAAGAAACTTTAAACATATAGTCTGTGATTGCACTGGATCATTCTCACCCTAAAATATAAATGCATATTTGTGCAATATACAAGGCCTACCATTAGAAACAAACAAGAACAAGGATTGTCAAGATCATCAACATAAAATCAAAACCAAATCCCATAAGAAGGAAGTAGAAATTTTGAATAAATAATTCATTTTATAAATATTTTATTATATATATTAGAGGCATATAAATATGTAATTCCAATAAAAAAATCTATATAAAACATTGTAAAACATCACATTCCAACCTTAACTTTACACTTGACCTCCTCTGGAAAAAACAAGAGATGAATTGCCTTGCTGTTACAATTAAATAGAAAAGTTTTAAAGGACAGTTGCCATGTCAATTAAAAAGGCCTGAGGGTCAGAAGTACAGTATTATGCATATCTAGAAATACAGAGGTTTTTCTTAAAGGGATACTCCACTTTTTTTGGAAATAGGCTCATTTTACAACTCCCCCAGAGTTTTACCGTTTTCGAATCCATTCAGCCGATTTTCTGATATTTAGACGAATACCAGTAACCAGACAGTTTCTGGTCTCATTGACTTCCATAGTATATATTTTTTCCTACTATGGAAGTCAATGAGACCAGAAACTGTCTGGTTCCTGAATCTGATATTCTTCTAAATATCAAAAAATCGGCTGAATGGATTCGAAAACGGTAAAACTCTGGGGGAGTTGTAAAATGAGCCTATTTCCAAAAAAAGTGGAGTATCCCTTTAAATATGTCTGCTCATCAGTATGTTTGATTCTCATTACAAACACACACACACACATCTGTAGTTTCTCATACTGGCATACAGCAAGCAGCATTTTACACGCTGGCTCAAGCAAGCACATTTTTTAAGCGAGAGTAAAATGTTCTTCCATTTGAAAAAGTAAGAGCAACGTCTCATAAAGAAATATCAAGGCTTTCAGGGAAGAAGAAAGAGGGAGGTATTTTCATGTACATTCCTGATAGTGTTATAAATAACTGTAAAACTACTGTACCTGTTCTCCACTGTAGATGAGCAAACACAAGCTCGGAGACACAGACAGAGGTGCTTTATAATGATGACAATGCCCAACATGATCCAGAACATCATAAGTACGACCAGAATCTGTCGTTTTAGGGTTTTTTTAATAAAGAAAATCTCTGTAATTCTGTGAAATGGATTTAAACTAAAGTAAAATGTGTTATTTAATGGGATATTTCAACCTAAAATGTAAATTCTGTCATCATTTAGACTGTTTTCTATCGAGAGGGGGGAAAAATTAAGGTGCAAAATAAAATTTCATCGTAAATCAAATGATGGAAGTGAGTTATACTCCTCAAAAGAGAAAACGGAGACACTATGACTTTTTTCGTTCGCAAAGAACAAACAATTGCAGTGTAAGTAACTCACTCAATCCAATAAACTGAGTAAACCTCACAAAAGTGCTTAATGGAGTAATCAGGTTCAAAGGACATTCAACGATTACATCATGAATAAAAAGTAGTCTATATGACTTGCGCACTATATTACAAGCCTAAATATAGTGTCTAATGTGAGAAACAGACCAAAATAAGTCGTTATTCACAGATAATCTTCACTTGGCTGATGAGGTCACTATGACTCTCACAAATCTCCTGTTTAGATCCATTGATTTGGTTTATGGGTTAAGAATGAGAGTTGAACACATTTTTAGGTGAACTATCACTTTAAAGGGATAGTTCACTTTGAAATTAATTTTTGATATCTTTTAGGTCATCCAAGATGTAGGTGTCTTTGTTTCCGCAGTAGTTTCAATTTTGATATTTTTAGGTCAAACCATTCTTGTCTGTCAGTCATATAATGGAGGTCTATGGTCACCACCTCAAAGAGCATGCACAGAGAAGTCCAAATTAAACATGGTTTGATGACTCGTAAATGTAAGCACACATTGATGGCCTAAGACACGGAACGAGCGGTTTGTGTGAGAAAACGAACTGTATTTATATCGTTTCCACAGCCACAAGATCACTTGGACGTGACTATGGTTTCAAGAGGTAAAAACGATATAAATACTGTTAGTTTTCTCACACAAACCGCTTGTTTCGTGTCTTAGGCCATCAATGTGTACTTACATTTACAAATCATTAAATCATGTTTAATTTGGACTTCTCTGTGCATTCTCTTTGAGGTGGTGACCATAGACCTCCATTATATGGCTGACAGACACGAACGGTTTGACCTAAAAATATCAAAATTGAAAATACTGTGGAAACAAAGACACCTACATCTTGGATGCCCTTGAGGTAAACTAAAACATTCCAAAAATTAATTTCAAAGTGAACTATCCCTTTAAGCAGTTATAAACACACACTACACCTGCATTGCAGTGGTTTTGGTGACTTCAGAAGAGAATCCTTCATTAAAGCTTGACGTGTTTCAGAAAGCTAACCACTAACATTTGTAAAACTGTAAAAACTGCACGTGAAAATCCATCAGGGTTTGTGCAGATATCAATACCAGTGTATTTAGTTATCACTGTAAAGCTCTACTTTCTCATTTTTACATCTGCTGTAGCTACAGATTTTGTTTGTCCAGCCCCAGGGGGGAATGTGTTTTTCGCGGGGTGGTAAAAGGAAGACCACGCTTGTGGCCACCATGACATGCCATATGGAATGAGTATAGTAGTAGTTGCTATCTGTCTGTGCGAAGACGTACACACACACTCCAATCAATGCAGATACAATGCCCGGGAGCAGGAACAGCACCCATCGACGCCATAATGGAGGGTAACAATGGCGACGTTTCACACCTCGATAAACCTGTTGGGTAACACAAATGAACAGGACGGGAAATATTTCAAAATTGCTGTGACAAGTGACCTTGAGTGCTTCATGCCAGGTTCAGACTACAGAATACTTGCATGGTCGAAATTTTATCTTGTAGTGTGTCATAGAGGACGACAACCGTTGACGACAGAGTGAGAAAAATGATACAAGCTGGCGAACGATAGCGGGTGAGAACTGGAGTCAGCATCAAGCTAAGCTATCAGTAGTATGTTCAAGGGGTCTTATCATGACAAATCAACATTTTAATCTTTTTCAATGAACCAAAAACTTCCTCCCCAGTGCGAAAAAGACAATCTATTGAAATGAATCTCAGAAACGGATTGAAATCTGACATCTGAAGCATGAGAACATTAACAATGGATGGCCTACATTCAATACAGATTCATTCAAGAGTGCGTTTACTGTTGTTTTTTTTACCATTCTTTGTTTATGCTCTTGTTTCCAGAAGTCAGTCGCTAGTTCTGCCTTCTCCGTGAAGCACGTCATCACAGACGGCAAACGATGATGGGTCGGGATTAAGCATAGGTGTAGTCTGACATGTTTCTGGTCCATGACACGACAAGAATTTAGACGACAAAAACGCATAATTTGACACTATCGTAACGAAAATATTGTGTAGTTTGAACCCTGCATTAGTAAAATCATTTAATCGAGATGTACTGTCAAGATCCTTTTGAATCTGGTAGAAATTAATTTCCGAAATCTCAGAAAAACTTTAACAAATTCAAAGCACAGAGTTTTTTTTTTATTAAACTGGTAAGCGTAAGTAGGTGTAGATTAGTTATTTTTTTTTTTTTTTTTACAAAAATACTTTTAAATAAGTTAATTATATCAAAAAACAAGAATCTGTATCTGGTTGTTTGGACTAATATTCAAAATAGCTTTAAAAAAAAAATAGAAAAAAATAAAGTATTTTCTGCTCACCAAGGCTGCATTTATTTGATCAAAAATACCATGAAACAGTAATATTGAGAAATACTATTACATATACTATACTAATACTATATGTTTTCTTTTTGAATATTTTTCATTGAATTTTCAGCATCATTCCTCCAGATCCTTCAGATATCATTCTAATATGATGATTTGCTGCTCAAGAAATTTTTGATCAATGTTGAAAACAGTTGTCCTGCCTAATAGTTTTATGAAAACCATGATACTTTTGACGAATAGAAAGTTTAAAGGGATAGTTCACCCAAATATGAAAATTGTCATCATTTACTCACCCTCAAGTTGTTTCAAACCTGTATGAATTTCTCTCTTCTGCTGAACTACACACAAAAAAAAGATATTTTGAAGAAGGTCAGTAACCCAAACAGCTAACTGGACCCATTGACTTACATAGTAGGAAAAAAAAATAGTCCAGTTAACTGTTTGGTTACTGACATTCTTCAAAATATCTTCCTTTGTGTCCATACAGGTTTGAAACAACTTGAGGGTGAGTAAATGACGACATAATTTTCATTTTGAAGTGAACTATCCCTTTAAAAAGAACAGCATTTATTTGAAATAGAAATCTTATGTTATATAATAAATATCTTTACAGTCACTTTTGATCAATGTATTATGGATACCTGCATAAGATTACTATGGAAATCTTACTGACCCCAAACTTTTGAAGGATAGAGTATTTATTACATATATATATATACATATACATACATATACACACACACACATATATATATATATATATATATATATATATATATATAAATACTATTACTAGTCTGATTCAGAATCAACAAAAAACAATTTTTTTGCAGTAATGGAAAAGTCAAACTCACCCAGGAAGTGACCATAATGACCAAAGCAAAGAGGACCGGGCCTAGAAGGTTCCACAACCCCCTGCGGTCCAACTGCATCGCCATGGAAATGACAAGAGTGCCCAGCATAAACAATAGCTGAAATGTAAGAACATTTGAAGCTATTAAAACTGACATGCCTGAAGTTTTCTTGAGTAAATAATTATTGATTAAAGTGTTATGAATAAAGAACTTGTTCTTTTGAAATAAATCTTTTTCAATGCAAACAGTTCCAGAGCCAAAAAACTTCCTCCCCAGTCCGAAAAAGACAATTGATTGAAATGAATCTCAGAAAGAGATTGAAATCTGACAATGGATGGCCTACATTCAATACAGATTCATTCAAGGCTTCACAGTCTGAGGGTGTGTTTACTGACAGTAAGAAAGGGAAAATTGTCATGAAAAGGTAACACACAAAAAATCCTTGACTAACAACATGACCCCTTGAAAAGTGTATTATGTTTATTTATCAGTTGATCAATGACTTTACCTTCAAATTTATACATATCAACTTAATTATTTCAGAGTATTAATAATGATTTAGTTATTGTGTCAGAATACAAATATTTTCTGCAGATTGTTTATCAGACACTTGATGCTGTAAACCTTTCCACCAATGACAAGACTCCAACACATCTACCATGACTCCGCCCACCAATGTTATTGTGACAAATCATAACCCACATTTTTAACACGAATAATGACTATTATCTATAAAAATAATGCTACACATAAAATAGTACTTACATATTTTATAGGCTCCTGAAGCCGTGCCATGCACACAATGGTCACCCACACTGACACGACGGATCCCAAGAAATCACAGAACTGGAGGGTGTCGTAGTCCATGATACACATCACAGTCACACCGGGCTGATCACACGCATGATAAAACTACAAAACACACAATCATTATGATACAAAATACACAATGTGCATTCTGGAATGACAGAACAATGGATTGATGGATGGTAGACAGAACAATAGTTAAGATAGTTAGAACGATAGAATGATAGAGTGATATAACGATAAACAGACAGAAAGAAAAACAGATAGACAGATGAGATAGATAGATAGATAGATAGATAGATAGATAGATAGATAGATAGATAGATAGATAGATAGATAGATAGATAGATAGATAGATAGATAGATAGATAGATAGATAGATAGATAGATAGATAGATAGATAGATAGATAGATAGAAAGAAACACACCGTGGAGAAAAACATGGTAAAGAAGTAGATGGCGGCCTCGATGAGGTATCCTCTGTAGAGCGCCACGACGATGGGCGGGATGAAAAAAAGATTGCTCAAGGTGAGGAGCAGAGCTGCCGCCATCTGTCGAGAGAACGATTGCGCAGTCACTCCATCCGTACAGCCCCATCCCTGCCAACCTGCCAACAGCAAACAACACAAGCAAGAACCAATGCCACAACTCAGTACTCATTCATGTTTTTGGCCAGCTGTTGGTGTGTTTGTGTGTGTGTATGCCTACCTGCTTTGCACACACATGCGCCATAGAGGTAGCTGTTCGTGCGTAGCAGTCTGCACTCTCCGTACGGCCCACAGTCGTCAATGCACGCGCTCACACTCACAGACACACTCACTATAGCTGATGCGTTACTGCAGTCAACACTGGAAAGTCAACACAGGAGAGTGTTCGGAACATGATTTGGTCTCACTTTATATTAGGTGTCTATGTATGTACTTATGTCAAAAAATGTATTTGTTAGGTGCGATGCACTTTTTGTGTTAGGTAGGGACCTTATTGAGGTAGGGACAGGTTTGGTTAGGTTTAAAGGTGGGTTAAGTTGTAAGGTGTGTGTAAATATAAAATTAATTACAGACTACATCCAGGTATTTCATAGTACATTGTAAAAACATGTATGTACACAATAAGATGCCAAGATGTTCCTGTTCCTGGACAATTCATCAGTGCACATTATTCCAAAGAAAAAATGTGCGTCTTTGTCATTGTCCATTTTAATGATCTTATAATAGAGTAATCTAATTATTAAATGAATTCCAGGCTATTTTTTTGTTTTGTTTAACATTCCGTTTCTCTTGGAAATATGGTAGTAAACTAGATTGCAAATGATGTTTCATCTTATCTACATTATTAAATTAAATAATTTAATCTCATAACCATCATGTAAAGACAACAAGAACCAACAGGAATGTCTATAGACAAGCAGTATATTTCTATCAGTAATCACACATCTTACCTGTCATTGCAGACGGTCTGGAGGCTGAGGTACCACACTGCTGCCTCTGGGAATGGGATCCTCAAAAGTGCGTGTGATTCATTGCTGCTCACGCTCAGAGAATAGCCCTGTGCAAACCCTAGAGGCATACAAACACAAACACACACAGATTCAAATGTGACATGCGGGAGAATCTTAAGGATGTATACTGCAAAAAATTTGAATGTGTGACTAACCTGTAGCACAGGTCTGGCTGCGGTTTACATGAAGTACAGGAGCAAAAGGTGTGAGACATGCTTTGACACGAGAAAATCCACCAACCAGAGAACTCTATGCCACAAACACAAGAGTTATGTCAAAAATGTTGAATCTATACAATATAATATAAATCACAAATATACACTGATATAAGTTCAATAGTCTAAATAGATCATGATGCATTATTAATATCACAATGGTTGTGGTGAATATGTGGTGCTCAATTGAAATAATTTATGAGAGGCTGTACCTAACAGTGATTTTACCACAGCTAAAGGACAACGGTAGGCACGATGCAAAGTGGACAGCTCAACCCCACTCATCCAATTTATATATTTTACAATCTTTTTTTTTTTTTTTTACATTTTTGTACGTTCATTAATTTTTTATATATATAAAAGTATATAATTTTTTAAATACTTTACTTTGTATTAGCAGGCATTTATTATTATTGATATACTATTATTATGAAAAACATGATTTTTAATTCGATTCAGTTCAAAATAATGACTAAAATTAATACTAGATAAATTAATATAATATATATATAATATACAGTATATATATATATATATATATATATATATATATACAATATAATATACAGTATATATATATATATATATATATATATAGTTTATTATACGTTTGGGATTGTGTAAAACTTTTCTTATAAATCTATATATATATATATATATATATATATATACGTATATATTCTATTGCTCAAATAATTCTGGAAAAAAAAATTATCCTGGGTTTCAAAAAAAAAAAAATATTAAGCAGCACAACTGTTCTCAACATTGATAAAAATAAGAAATATTTCTTGAGTAAATCATCATACTAGAATGATTTCTGAAGGATCATGTGACACTGAAGACTGGAGCAATGATGCTGAAAATTCAGCTTTGCATCACAGGAATAAATTACATTTTAAAAAATAAAGTTATTTTACATTGTAATAATATTTTACAAAATAAAATGAAATAAATAAATCTGGAAAAAAAATGAAACAAATGCTGCTTTGCGAAAACATTACGACATCTCATTGGCCGCAAACTTTTGAATGGTTAATTATATTATATTACAAGCTTACGGTGTTCAAGTTGAGCTGTACGACACTTGTGCCGCCACTATCACTAGTAGAGTGCTCAAGTGTGAGCACAGTTGGAAGGTCAGAGGTCACGCTGAGGTTGCTGTTGGAAACGGTGAAGCGTAGTGATAGCACATCCTGTTCGTCTCTGAACACTGAGGGGCTTCTCATGCACACTGGCTCAGAGGTGTTAGCAAGGACGCCCGGTTTGTCCCTCGTGGAAACGGAAGCGTTACTGAGGGCACCTGAGCTGTTGCTTTCGGGAGCAATGATGGTACGTATAAAGGCTGAGGTGTTGAAATCTGAAGAGACGCTCAAAGGTTTACATCCCACTGTGTGTGTGTGAAGTGAGAGAGGATGGAAAGAGATTTAAGAGAAAACTAGCAAAGAAATGTTCTACTCAAATAAAAGTGATAGGTAAATGAAAACAGACCTGTGACATTGGCAGAGATGTTGAAATCTATTGTCGTGTTTGGTTGACTAGATTCAACCATAACCAGCAACCAGGTGTTCCACGGGGGAATGAGGACCGATGTGAAGCAGCTCTCTAACCCTGAACAGTTCTGTTTCACTTCTGAGCCCTGCTTCAAAGTGCTGGAGCCTACGGTGATTGACAACCCGCAATCATTTCCCAGCATTACAGAACAGTTCAAGATGAAAACATCCAACCTGGAGGAGAACTCCGGAACAAAGACCCTACACAGACAAGATACATACAAATACTTTACATTTCAACAAAAACAGACACTAAAAATGAATTGGTTTCACCACCAGATCAGTATATTAGAATGATTTCTGAAGGATCATGTCACACTGAAAACTGGAGTAATGGCTGCTTTGCCATCACAGGAATGAATTACATTTTATATAAAATTGTTAAATTATAACAGTTATTTTGAATTGAATATTTAAAAAATAATAATTAAATAATATTTCACAAAATTACTGCTCACTGCCTGGCTAACGGCAGACAGTCAATGTCAATGAGACCTGGTCTGGGAACCACATGTTCATTTTCTCATTTTCGAGGCGTGGTTTACGAATGCCCAGAGCCGTTTATTGGGTGCTACGAATGTCTATCAAATGCGCCTGTACTTAGCTCATAGCCAATCGTTTCAGTTATACCAGATGACGTATGTAGACGAAGAAGAAGACGATGTGTCAGAGATTTATTTGCGTTCTAAACTACTTAGAACAATATCTAAGGCTGCATCGAAAGGTAACTGCACGTCGGCTGCCATGTTTGATCCATAGGTATAAACAAACTGCTTCGGTGTGTCGTATAGACGTCGTCATCGTCTTGCTGCTCCCTCTCCCTTCTGTTATTGGTTCCCTCGATGAGGTGAAAATTTGGTCCTTGGTATATGAATAAAATCACACTGTGCAAAGGCAGTATGGGTAAACCCAGGCTAGCTAGCTTACTGTATTTTTGCTAAAATAAATGCAGAATTTGTGAGCATATAAGAGTTGAACTTGAATAGAATCTACTGAACACACACATAAATGAACACATAACATACTTAAACAGAGCTGGAGCGGAAGTTAGTGTTTGATAGAGAGGAATGTTGTATTGCAGGATTGGCAGGTCAGCAGCTCTTCTCAAAAACATCTGTGCCTGGAATAAGTATGAGCAAGATGGCAGACCCTAAAACAGAAAGTAACAAACAACATACCGCAGTAAGGCTTTATGCTTTTGTTTCACAAAATAAACACAAGTAAGCAAAAAACACACCTGTTGCTCTATCTTGCCGTCGTCTTTAGGCAGGTGAGCAGCAAGGAACCAGTCACCAGGTTTGGGGTGCGTCACATTGAACAGTGTCACACTGACGCTCTGTCCACTGGGAACGGTCAGAGTCAAGTTGTGAGCAAGAGAGACTGATGTGGCGTTTGGAAAGGCTGTTTGTATGGGGTTGATGACCGGGGGAGCTCCTGCTCTAAAGTGCCTGTTCATGTGCATTAGATGGACAAAAGTCAATGTTAAACAAAGAAATTAAATGTCGTCGACTTTAACAACCAACTAGTATACAGTACTCTCTCTGAGCAGTGTTGCCAAGAATTGGGCTGGTTACCTTTGTGGCAACTTGGGGTTAAAGACTCCATTAAATTGTTTGACACCATTTTTTTTCCTTGATTTGTGCATTTTTGCTGCTAAAAAATTGTTTTCTCTTTTATAATTACATTATAGTAGCCTATATTAGTGACATTTTCGGACATATGTATGTGCTCTTTTCAGTTTTGGAGCAAAAGGTCTCCTGGTATTAATACAGTACACAATAATCTTGACACCTCAGTTAGAGTTCTCCGGAGACTCTATCTTCTGTGTACAGTTTCAAAGAAAGAGATCATTCTCAGAGGTACAAAAGCATAAGTGCATATTAAATATCACTGATTGTCATTACAATTCTTATAAACCGAAACATTAAAACCCACACCAGATTATTTACATCATGTTTTCAAATGTGAATTCAATGGTTACCACAGTAACACATTTTTTTTTTTTTTTGCCAAAAGAACCATAGCAACTACATCTATTATCGCAACTGTAAAATGTATTATTACTTTAACTAAATTAGTTATTATCTTATTATGGGATTTCAGGATTTTTCTGTCATTTTTTTCCACAGTGTTGAGTAATACCAAGTTCTCTATGTATGAAATGTACTAGTTTTAAATTTATAACATCCACTTTGGTGTCTGAGGGGAAATGTTTACCGTGGTAACGCTTTTACAAGATTGTTTCCATCGTGAAACATCAATAAAACCGACATGTTTACGGTCATTTTTTTTCAGCATACATACACAGTGATGTTTTGGTTGCCACAGCTCAGCCCGGATCCCCGCGAGACCGTGAGCAGCCACCGCACGAGCACCGCATCTTCCGTCACCCTGAAGTGATGGAGCCGGACGTTCCCGAACCAGCTGTATTTGGACAACCTCTGAGGCGTTTTAGAGTAGAACTCGTTCAAGTAAGTGAGATCTAGGAGCAGAGCATGACGTCATGATGGCGTCAGAGGTAAACACGTAAACACTCACAATTTATGTGAATTTATGTGCGCTTATAACCTCTATGTAATGACTTGTTTAGGTGTAGGTATACGTGCATGCTATAAAACAGCTCCGTTCAAAACGATTAACAAATATATTTACGAAAATACCTGTTTTGTGACATTGGGTGAGGACAAAAACTCGTTAGTTTACATTAAGCACATTTAGAGAAACGTCAATTTTATATAAACGCTTAAAATGCTTGTCCTCAATTGACAATTGACAAAAAAAACGGCTGTATTAAATACTGCAAATATAAGAGATCTAAAACGCTGCAAATACTCACCGTCAGCAACACAGCCAGCGATAACATACAGTAAAAGGCACAGTGCAGAATACTTTTCCATTGTATTTGTTCAGTTTAGATTCTCCTGTCAGCTCATTGTCGTGTTCTTTAGATGTCTAAGGATGTTTTACAGTAACATGCTACTTCCTGGTTCGTCGACCTACATGCAGAACTTCCTCTACGCCGCTGTTGAGAATTTGGTCATAAATATTACTAAGGGTTCGTGTCGTTCTTCCCATTGGGTAGCAGCTCTGGGTAGCAGTAATTAATATTCATAAGCACATACTATCTTAATATTCATAAGCCTGCGCTGCAGAATGATTGCTAGACGCTAGAAAGTTTAACAAGCAACGTCATTAGGACTCGTTTTTATATTCATGAGCCAATCCTTCGCCATAGTGGGATTCCTCAATTCCATAGAGATAGTCACAAAAGCTTTTGGATGAAAACATTACCCAATTTATTTATTTGTTATTGTTTTTTTAAAGATGTATATTCATTTAAAACCATATTCTAAATTGATTTTAAAAGTATTAGACACATTTACAGTAAATGTTTGTTTTTTGGAATAGGCAGCAACACATTAAAGAAATAAAAATATTATATTATATAAATACTATATAATATTTTTATTTAAATTCAGTGTTCTAAATCAACACAGTAGGCCTATTCATTTTTATTTCTTTATTTACTTACTACAGTATTATCATTCATTATATGCCAGGATACTAGATAGATAGTGTAGATGGTTTTTTGCATTATTGCACCATTTTTGATAGAATAACAGCAGGACACTTCTAAATATTTTAATCACGGTGTCTAACGGATGGTTAAGCCATTACATGTTGTCTCACCGACCTGAAGCTGCAGTGAAGTGTTCTTGTTCTCTGACATATGTTAGTCCAGATGCCATGCTCTCTGCTGCTGGTCATTAGCACTTCTATTGCCCTGTGTCCGGCTCATATTCACTCATGCTGAGCACACACACTCTCTCTCTAGCTCTTTCTGTAATGTTTCACACACACACACACACACACACACACACACACACACACACACACACACACACACACACACACACACACACACACACACACACACACACACCTGCCCATACTTCAACTTTTATATTTCTTCTCCCACCTTGACTGTTTATCTGGCACTAACAAAGCATTTTTGTTAAACTATTTATTTTGCACATTTTACACTATTTTCAGACACATACTTTTATATTATATACACTAAATGTTTGACTAACTTGCATGAACTGTTTCTTATGACCTTAAAAGATGTAATTCTAAATATAATTGGTTATCCTATCCAAATAGACCTATACTTTGACATTAATTGCATTGTATTTTCTATTTTGTATTTTCCATTGTGTTTTCTATTTTCATATAGCCTATTTTATTTGCTTTTATTGATACAATACAGGGGAAACCATATTAGTTGTCATATTTTTTACTCATTTATTTTTGAAAGACAGTTTCTATGAACTCAGAAAAAGATAGGGTAGGCTTAATGACGTTGGAATTAAAAAAAATGCAAAAATGTTTAAAAAAATTAAACTTAGCCTACTAACCTTTTTTTTCTTCCTTTCTTTTCAGAGACGTAATTCAGTCTCTGTTTTCTTTCTCTGGAATTTGCAGGAAAACAAATGCCAATAATAATTAGGCCTACTGCTTCATGTTCTTACTTTTGATAAATAAACTTTGATTGTAGGCTACACATTACTTAGCCTCGAAGGTCAAACGCACGTCGCACAGATCAAAGTAGCGTAATGCGAGTCATTTGGCTTGCTTGTCTTTTTAATGGGGTTTTATAAAGGGGCTCATTCAAAAGTCAAAACGGCGTAAGATGCGATTTCACGCCTTTTTAGGTTCAGCCATAAGTGTCCAGCAGCTCGCGATAACAGCTGTGTGTTCGTGCGTCTGTGTGTGTGCGCTGAGGTGAACGGACACTTGAGTGTCCCCCGGCAAACAGCGGCCGCAGCGCGCGCCAGTGTCCGCTCGGCTCTCCGGTTGCTGGGCGCCAAGACAAACTCGCGCTGTGTTTGAGCAGAACACTATTAAACATACGCGCGCGTAAATATTTGCTCAGAAAACAGACTCCCCGCGAGCGATGGATATAAATGAGCAAACCGATAATTATCCATAACGCGAAACGGACGGCAAGACTTCACGAGCAGCATCCATCCAGCATTACACGGTAGAGACTCACTGCACACAAACATTTTCTTTCTTTCTTTCTTTCTTTCTTTCTTTCTTTCTTTCTTTCTTTCTTTCTTTCTTTCTTTCTTTCTTTCTTTCTTTCTTTCTTTCATTCTTTCTTTCTTTCTTTCTTTCCTGTTTATAGGCTATAGTAATTTTAAAAATAGCCTATACAAGATTAAATAGAATAAAAAACAGAGAAAAAATGTCACAGTTTAGATATTCTTACAGTTTATTAATTGCAAAACTGTTGTCCAAATACATGTATATGTACATGAATATATAGAAATATAGGTCAACAGAAATTGTACAAATTATAAATGTGAAAGCTTTCCCCAATATATATATATATATATATATATATACTCTTGTTCAGAGAAGTTAATTAAAAAAAAAAAACAGTTTATGTTGTGTGTGTGTGTGTGTGTGTGTGTGTGTGTGTGTGTGTGTGTGTGTGTGTGTATATATATATATATAGCCAGATATATATTGTTGCACATTTATATCAGCATCTTACACAATTTATTAATCAGACGTAATTTAATTGATATAGCTGATATATGATAATGCTTTCTTTCTTTCTTTCTGCTTATTTATGTTATCTTATATAATTTAAAATGTAGAATTAATAGCAATAATAAAACAGTGAAAAATATCAGAGTTTAGATTAAAAAAACAGTGAAAAATATTTTAGAATAAAAAAACCAGTAAAAAATATCAGAGTTTAGATTAGTATTCGCAGTTTATTAATTGCAAAGCTGTTGGCCAAAACTATGTTTAGGAAATATAATTACATTATAATTACATTATAAATGTGACAACTTTCCCCAACCTAGCATATATATATATATATATATATATATATATGTTCTGAGAAAACAGTTTATAAATAATACATTAGCCTATATGTATCAAATTTTCTTCATAGGATGGCAGCAAGTGTTATCAGGACACTGAATAATTTGGGTTTCGCAAAACCCTTCCCTCCCTGCTTCTTTCCCGCTGAGGATGAGGAGGAGACTGAAGAGGAATATGAAGAGGAGCTGAGAGAGGACAGTCTGGAGGAGGAGGAGGAGGATGGAGTCGCCAGTGAGTCTCAAGAGGAAGAGCCGTGGAGTTTTGATCCCTCCCCCAGTAACGCTGAGATGACCAACCGGCTCCTGCGATTCGCTGAGCTCATCAGCAACGATGTCCAGCGATACTTTGGCCGAAGCCAAGACCCTGATGCCTGTGATATTTATGCAGAGAGACCGTGTCCAAAAGTCGGGGGCCGCCAGCGATACTATGCTGACTTCATCAAAGTAGCATCATCAGGGCAGGCCGAGGAGCCTGAGTCCCTCGGCCCCCTCGCAGAGCTCTTTCAAGATGCTCAAAGGACAGGCCAGGGTTTGCCCATGAGCCAACGGTGTCTGCCGGTCAGCTTCTGGACGGAGCCTTTCCCACACCGACTCGATGTGTGTAGTGATACCAACACGCTCAGTGTGATGGACACTTCAGAGAGCTCCGTCAGCATCAGCATGTTCAGTAACACGAGTGTTTGCACCATGACCAGCTCCAGTGTCTCGGGGACTCTCAGCAGCTCCAGCACGCTAGACTTCAGTGATTTACTCGCTCACTGGGCCGTGGACAGAGAGAATCCCACTGAGTTTAACTGTGACTTCACGCTATCATAAACAATCATTTTTCCATGCAAAATATCATTTATATTACAATGCTTAATGCTTAAAGCTTTTCTTTCTGTATGTTCGCCTTGTTTTCTGGTAAAAAAGAAAAACTGCTCAAGGTACTTTTTTTTTTCTTTTCTTTTTTAATACCAAATAGTAATTTGCTATTTGGAATATCAAGTGTACTTTGTTATGATCCATTTTCAAATGTCTTCATTTGTTAAGTATAACATATTTATTTTATGCTATTTTTGGCAGTGTAACTATGTTTAATAACTCTATTACATTTGTGATTTCAGTTTAAAATACTACTCACTACTTTGTTCTAGTTTGTTATCTTGAGACAAAACAATGGCACTGACTTTTTAAGATGTCAGTGCAAGCTGCAATAAAGCTGCTGAAATATACATTTTAGTTTGGGACATAAGCTTAAAGGAACACTCCAACTTTTTTGGTCTTTAGCTATTCAGAGTTAGATAAGCCCATATACCCTTTTCATCTCTATGTGTGCTGTAACTCTGTCTGACCCACCAACCACTAGCCTAGCTTAGCACAAAGACTGTATGTAAATGGCTACAGCTAGCATAATCCCAATAAGAGACAAAACAACACAATTTTCCTATTTACATGTTGTGATTTGTATAGTCACAGAGTTTACAAATAATAAGGTCATGAGACACAGATATCCTTTAACCATATAAATATTGGGAACTATATTCTCAGAAGGCGAAGCACTGCCACGGTGCATCTCATGTGCTGCGGTTATAACTCCGCCCAAGTAGCAGTGCTGCCTTCTGAGAATATAGTTCCTAATTTTTATATGGTGGTTAAAAGATGGATGTGTTTTATATGACCTTGTGATTTGATTTGTACACTTTGTGACTATACAAATCACAACATGTACTATAAATAGGAAAATGTTTGCATTATTTTAACAGTTATTAGTATTAGTATGCTAGTTGCAGCCATTTACATACAGTCTTTGTGCTAAGCTAGTGGTGAGTGCGTCAAAAAGAGTTACAGCATGCACCAGGATGAAAAAGGTATTTATGGACTTATCTAACTCTGGGGGATAGAGTGAATAAGTCCAAAAAAGTCGGAGTGTTCCTTTAAGGCTTGTCTGTAAAACCGGGGTCATGAACTCATTTTTATCTAATTCTAAAAAAATGTATAAAAACTACATTATATAGACATCAAAATGACATGTGAAATGAAAATTAAAGTGAAAAAATAGCCATGTAGGCTACTAATGACACTCACATTCATAATTATTCGAACAATAGAATAATGCCAGTGACAAAGCGTTGTAGTAAACTGGTTTCAACACACTTCCTGGTGATAATGATCTGAATCTGATCAATATGACTACATGCACAAAACAAAATAAACCAAAAGTCTGTCTGATTTTGAGGCCCTTATGCTGAATAAATGAGGTACTGTGCTAATGCAAGTTTAATAAGTGCCTAATCCCACTTCTATCTGTGTTTACAATGCAACATTAGTGCATGTCTGCTCTATATTCATCATTAGTAATAGTACATGTGTGTCTTCAACACTGTGCTCTGAGTGCTTACGTGTACTGAACACGGGCTACTTCCTGGTGAACATGGCACGTGGGCAGAAAGGTCAGATATGGACACGTGGTTTGTTCACACATTGATTGGAATCGTTTAACTTCCATGAATGCACTTGTTTTGTCAATGAAAATAATTTAACATGAGACATTTATTATTTTGATTTTGGACTGTAAGTATAGGCTATATAATGTGGACCCTGTTAGACATGAATGTAAACGAAAGCAGTTTTCATCTACTAGCTCATCTGTTCAATTGGTTAAGATGAAGCAAGCAGAAAAAGAAAGCTAACTGAAATTATTCTCTATTCGTTATTATATTTGCCTGTAATCTAATGCTAATTTCCAACGGCACAGTGTCATGGCACATGTGAAGTGGCCAGTAAGACCAGTAGATTTGCACCACGCAGGCTTTTCAGTGATTCGTCAGCGTCAGTGTTCTCTTATCAGCGCCACACGAACAGACGGCAGCATTTTACAGCTCATTTCAGGACTTTTACTATACAGGTCGGCTGAACTGACTGACCATGAGGCTTCTGCACATTCTGGGGTTCACCCTCTTGCTCTGCGGCCTGTGTGTGAGGGCAGAGGATGAAAAGACTGAGGACGACGTTGAAGATAAAGGAAACAACGGAGAAGAAAACGTTGAGGAAGGCACTGGAAATGATGCAGAGCCAGAGAAACAAGAAAAGACAGATGAAATTACAGAAGAGAAAGACGTTTTGGTGCTTCATAGTGTCAACTTCGACAGAGCTCTCAGTGAGAACAAGTTCTTGCTTGTGGAATTTTGTAAGTATGAGTTTCCCTATGAACATTAATGTACTTAAAAATGGTCATTGTGATCTTATTAATGCAAGAAAACAATATGTGTTCAAAATGAGAAGAAAAAAGTGTCCCTTTCACTCAAAAAGATTTAGTTGCATGCCTTTAAACTGTCCACGAGCAGCACAAGAAAAGTTTGAAGATTGCTAATATTTGTTTAACACATCATCTATTAAGAGCGCACCTGTTATTTCTCCCACACTTGAAAGACTAGCCATTTATGCAAATTTTACAACACATGCTATTGTCATTGCAGTAAAATGTTAAAGTAGTTCACTTTTAAAAAACTTTTGCTGATAATTTACTCACATTTTAGACATTTAAAACATTTTAGGATTTTCTCCATATAATGGACTTCATTGGGAACCAAACGGTTCAAGGTCCAAATGAGAGTTTCAATGCAGCTTCAGAGGGCTTTAAACGACACCAGACGATGAATAAGGGTCTTATCTAGGATCCTTCGAGTCATGACTCGAAAAAAGATTTGTTCATTTTGATGAACGAGTTTAAACAGGAGAGTCAAGAACGCTCATCACAGAACAGAGCAAGGCGAGCATTTTGTGCTTATAAAACTTAAACTTTTTTATTTATTTTTTAAATGACCGATCATTTCGCTTGATAAGACCCTTATTCATCGTCTAGTGTCGTTTAAAGCCCTTTGAAGCGGCACTGAAACTCTCATTTGACCTTGAACCGTTTGGTTCCCATTGAAGTCCATTATATGGAGAAAATCCTGGAATGTTTTCAATTTCTTTTCGACTGAAGAAAGAAAGACATGAACATCTTGGATGACTTGGGGGTGAGTAAATTATCAGCAAAAGTTTTTTTTTAAAGTGAACTACTCCTTTAAAGTAGAAGGTGAAACAATTTTTAACTATGAAAGGTAATTGTTACATTTATGTAAATGCAATTTGCAACTTAAATTCTTGCACATAAAGTATATTGTTTAGTTTTCACATTTTATACTACTTAACAATTTCAGCATATAGATAGTATTTACCACTATTCAAAAGTTTGGTGTCGGTATGATTTTGTAATGTTTTTGAAAGAAGTATCATATAGGCATATTTATTTGAGAAAAAATACAGTAGAACAGTAATTCTTTGATGAATAGAGCGCTCAAAAGAAAACAAAAACTTTTTTTACATCTCAAAACAACATTCAAGTGTGACAACTAGCCCCAGTGTGCTTTATATGAAAGTAGATATATATTATATCAACCTTGCTCTTTCTTTCAAAACATAAAAAGATGCTCCATGGTGTGGTCACTGCCGCAGACTGGAGCCCATTTACGCTGAAGTGGCCGAACTGCTGAAAAACGGTTCATCCGAGGTACGGCTGGCTAAAGTGGATGCCTCAGAAGAGAAAGAACTTGCCAGCGAGTTTGCTGTGGATGGTTTTCCCATGCTTAAATTCTTCAAAGATGGCAACAGGCAAAATTTCACCGATTTTTCTGGTAATGTATTTATTTGTTTAGTGTGTTCGCGTGCATGATTTTATATTTATAGAGTGTGAAGAAGCTTATACACATTATTATGTGATTTGAAAAGGAAAGCGAACTGTAAAAGGAATCACGATGTGGCTGGAGAGGCACACAGGTACCAGTGCTACTGTTCTCAATGATGTGAAGAGTGCAGAGGCTCTACTGGATGCAAATGAGGTGGTTGTGGTTGGATTCTTCCAGGTAAATTATCTTTTCTTTGCATAAAGTAACTGACTTGACAATGCCTTATAACAAGAGTGCAGTATACTGTATTAAAAAACGATCATGACACATGATGTATCAGATTTATTAGAATTGTTTTAAATGTACTTGAATTTACTCTCTCTGTCTATCCAAGGATTTGGAAGGTGATAAGGCAAAGACATTCTATGATGTAACTTTAATAGCAGTGGACTTTGTCTTTGGCATTACAAGCAACCCAGACATCTTCAAAAAGTATAATGTAAAGAGTGACTCGCTGGTGCTCTTCAAGAAGGTAATCCCATGCTTCTATAGCACTACATTTTGTGATTGGTAGACAAACTACTATTGTTGGGTATTTTAATTAATCCCAGTGATTCAAAACTTTTAAATTTGTTTTCTAATTGCAACAATGGAATCTTTGTGTGTGTTATGAGTGAGTCATTGAATAATCCATCTAACCGATTTGCTAAAAACATGAGTCAACGGAAACATTTAAATCTTTTGTGTGTTATGAGCGAGTCATTGAATAATCTATCGAACCGATTTGCTTAAACCCTGAGTCGACGGAAACAATTTAATCTTTTGTGTGTTATGATTGAGTCATTGAATAATCCATCTAACCGATTTGCTAAAAACATGAGTCAACGGAAACATTTGAATCTTTTGTGTGTTATGAGCGAGTCATTGAATAATCTATCGAACCGATTTGCTTAAACCCTGAGTCGACGGAAACAATTTAATCTTTTGTGTGTTATGATTGAGTCATTGAATAATCCATGTAACCAATTTGCTAAAACCCTGAGTTGACGGAAACAATTGAATCTTTATGTGTCTTATGAGTGAGTCATTGAATAATCAATCTAACCGATTCGCTAAAAACACAAGTCAACAGAAACAATTGAATCTTTTTGTGCCTTATGAGTGAGTCATTGAATAATTCATCTAACCGATTCGCTAAAAACATAAGTTGACGGAAACAACTGAATCTTTTGTGTGTTATGAGTGAGTCATTGAATAATCCATCTAACCGATTTGCCAAAAACTTAAGTCGATGGAAACAATTGAATCTTTTTGTGTGTTATGAGTGAGTCCTTGAACAATTAATCTAACCAATTTGCTAAAAACATGGGTCGATGGAAGCAAGTTCAATCTTTTGTGTTATGAGGGAGTCATTGAACAATCCATCTAACCGATTCGCTAAAAACATGAGTCGACGGAAACAACTGAATCTTTTTGTGTTATGAATGAGTCATTGAATAATTAATCTAACTGATTCGCTAAAAACATGAGTCGACGGAAACAATTGAATCTTTTTGTGTTATGAATGAGTAATTGAATAATTAATCTAACTGATTCGCTAAAAACATAAGTTGAAGGAAACAATTGAATCTTTTTGTGTGTTATGAGTGAGTCATTGAATAATTCATCTAACCAATTATCCAAATAATCATTATAATTATCCATGAATAATCATTTGCTAAAAACACAAGTCGATGGAAACAATTGAATCTTTGTGTGTGTTATGAGTGAGTCATTGAATAATTCATCTAACCGATTTGCTAAAAACATGAGTCAACGGAAACAACTGAATCTTTTTGTGTTATGAATGAGTCATTGAATAATTAATCTAACTGATTCGCTAAAAACAGGAGTCGCTGGAAACAATTGAATCTTTGTGTGTTATGAGTGAGTCATTGAATAATTCATCTAACCAATAATCCAAAATAATCATTATAATTATACATGAATAATCATTTAACCAAAATAATCAATTTGTTAAAAACATGAGTTCAAACCAAACATAACTTTCTTGCGTAACAAAAATAAAAATAACGCAATTAATTCAATTAATTTAGTTTGGCTATGTTCAACTGTTCGTTCAACTATATCTCCCAACATGTCCTTCTTTTTGTATATGTTCCAGTTTGATGAAAAGCGGGCAGACATGCCACTCTCCGAGGAAAAGCTGGACAAAGGGGATCTGATTTCATTCATCCATTCTAACAGTATGAAACTTGTCATTCCATTTAATGAAGAGGTAACACTTTAAAATTCATTTAAATATATAAACTATGTGTGCATGAATCAAAAAAATAATTTATGATATAATCACTATTTTTGCTACCAAACTAATTTTTTTTAATTACTTTTTTCTTTTGTATTTATATTATCTTTCTGCAGAATGCTGACCAAATTTTTAGCTCTAAGGTCCGTAAACATATGCTACTATTCATTAATACAACTGTGGAATCCCAGAATGCACTGCTCGAAGATTTTAGAGATGTTGCCAGTGAGTTTAAGGAAAAAGTAAGTTTACATAACTAAATTGTAATTGTAATAAATAATATACATTCATATACTGTAATGTGATGTTAAACATAACATCATATGATTTCTTTTCAGAATCAAGATTCATATTTGGTTCTCAGAGAGCCATTTCAAATCATGCTCACAGTTTGTGTGTGTGTGTGTGTAGGTGCTTTTCATCCTGTTAGATGTTACTTATGACAAAGCGGAGCATGTGCTGAAGTATTTCAGTATCTCTGAAAAAGATGTTCCTATTATTCGCCTGATTGACACTGAGAAAGTGGTGACATACGCAATGGAAGGATCAATCATCAACACAGACACGCTGAGATCCTTTTGCCAGGGTGTTCTGGATGGTACCGTGAAGGTGTGTAATGCAGCATTATTGAATATTTATCAAGTTTCTAAAATTGCCTACTAAAAAAAATCTACACTTTATAGCCCTTTTTGAAGACTCAAGAAATTCCTGAGGACTGGGACAAGAATCCAGTTAAAGTTCTTGTAGGGAAGAACTTTAATGAAGTGGCTTTTGATGAGACTAAGAACGTCTTTGTGGAATTTTGTAAGTTTTTTATGCTTTATTTACAACTTTTTTACTTTTATAATATATCATAAGGGAATTTGGTAAGTTCTTAGGCTCAAATATAGAAGTAGCATATTTAAAGCTGCAGTATGTAACTTTTGGGGGGGGGGGGGGGGGGGGCGGGGTAAAAATTATCCAAAATAAATTTTGGATCAAGTACACAACCAGCCAGTGTTCAAAACTATCCATTTGCCTTAGCTCGATTCAAAGCGCTGAGCTTGTAATAATGTTTTTAATTCCAGTGGTACTGGTGGATTTCCGTGGGAGATTTGAACATGTCTTTGTGTCGTTACGTCACATCTGTACACATAAAGAAGGAGTCTCGACTAGTAGGCTATAGTGTGCGTGAGGATGTTGGAGGTGGAGATTTATAGCCTTTTCTCACAGCACTTAATATAATTAAACTTATCAATTTGATGGCGGATCCAGAAAGGTTCAAACGACAATAACCGGTCACAACTGAAGATTCACCCGAGGTTCAAAAAGAGACGCAAACAGACCCATGCGAAAACAAGTATAAATATCGGTGCATTGAATGTAGTCAAGCAATTCTGATGTTGTTACCATTAACAATTTGAGAACAAAGTATAATTTTCACAGTTTGACGTGATATCATAAGCGATTGATTGATTTAATCAGCGTGATTTACTGAAAGGCTTTTTTTCCCCTAGTTGGTCAGAGCAAAAGTGGATGTTACTTACTTGTTCAGATGACATTTTCCGGTGTTGGTCATACTCCCAAAATGAAGAATCTGTGATTCCGAATGCCAGGATCCACACAGGCGTGGTTACTGACAGTCTCACATTCTCCTCAAAACATTGTATTCCTCCGCGCTGTGCCGTGCCAAGGCACAACCCACGTAAAGTTGATAATTCCGCGAATAACTGCAATTGACCTATGGCTAAGCCACGCCCTCAAATGCGATGAGCCAATCACAGTGCGCAGCCAATCCAATACACTCAGACATTCTCTGCTTCCACGTCCGTTGGACTGCATTGCAGTTAGTCAGTTTTCATTTGTTTTTTTCTTGTGATTTTAAGTTTAAAATGGTCCAACGGTGTGCATGGGGTACATGCAACTCCGACACAGGTTTCCGAGAGGCTGGGCGACGGTGTGTTTTTTTTACCCTTTCAAGCTACATATCAACCGAGATACTGTAAGTGTCTGCTCTGGATTAAGTTATGCGATTAAGTTATGCGGTAGACCACAACACTATAACTAAAAGCGGATAAATTAAACAAGGATGTCTACATCTGTTTTAAGTTAAGTCAACAACGTATTTGAATGTTATCTTTAAAATCTATAATGCTCTAATGTCTAATAGAAAATCACAACAGATCCCCATAGACAAAATCAAGTATTGAGACGTCGTTTTACTGAGATATAGCTTACATCACAACAAGGAAGAAAAGACTATCGCAATTTCCGTTTCAGCCGACTTTATCATTTGTGTCATTCTCACAGATGCTCCATGGTGTGGTCACTGTCAGCAGCTGGTTCCTGTGTGGGATGCATTGGGAGAGAAGTACAAAGACCATGAGGACATAATAATAGCAAAAATGGATGCCACAGAAAACGATGTGGAAGATGTCGTTATACAGGGATTTCCCACCATTAAATACTTTCCTGCTGGGACTGAAAAGAAGGTTCGCAACAACACACACACTCTAAAAACCTGTTACCTTTCAGTGTCTTGGTAGTGGGACACTTGGCACTATTTTTATTGCTTTTATCACATATTTTAGTTCTCATCATAAATTAGGTATCATTAAAAACACCAAAAATTCATCCTGTGAAAACTCTTTTGAAATTGGACTGCATAACCATCGAAATGGTATTTTAAAACCTTTTAGTGGATTCCATTTTTGTGATATCAACTTCAAATTTGGATCGGAACATGGCTTTGATTTTTCTAAAAAAAATAAAAAATTGGATAGGCTTACGTATATGTTACTACCCAACAACGATGTACTAAAAACTGAAAAGATTTGACAAAGTTGTCAAAATAATCCACGTTCACACGAATAAAACGCATAAAATGTTTTCCATTTTCAGTTGAAAACTGTGTTGTGTACACAGATGTACGTTTGAGTCCAAATCATTTTGTAAAATATATATATTATGTATAAATTTAAAGTTTCAATTTATCATAGGCCTATTTTCCTTATGTTATTATGTGTAAGAGTGAGAATGGCAGTACTAAAAAATGCTTTTAAAATACTTTTTAAAATCAGATTATTGACTATGATGGAAATAGAGATTTGGAAACATTCTCAAAGTTCCTGGATAATGGAGGAGTGTTACCAGAAGAAGAGAGCAAAGATGAGGACGAGGACAATGATGATGATGATGATGAAGATGAGGTCAGTCAAAAGCTAACAGATGGATTGATTATTTAGCCTGATATTAGGTGAAAAAAAAGATAATAATATTTGAGTAATATAGTTGGTGTGTTTCCTTCTGCTTTTCAGGTGTTGGATGAATCAATAGAAGAGTCACCCAAGTCGACCAATGTATCAAGCAAAGATGAGCTGTAAAAACAAGGCATAAATCACATAATTTGTACTGCACCATACTGCAGCTGTTCTTCTACATTTATCCCTCACATTTCTAACCTCTGTTTTACAATACTGACGCTGATAATGTCTAACTGATCCCACACCACAGAAATAAACAGCCCATTCTCATCCCAAGGCGTGCATTTTGACCATGCTTCAATATCTGATGCTTTAGGCACCCTTTAGCATCAGTTAGATGATGATCGCGAGTAACCCTACCCCAGATCTAACTGACGCTTTTCCTTTAGCGTCAGTTATAAGACGCCGTAGGATCGCGTTATGTAGTCTAATTTTACGATTGAAGATGTAATTTCTAGTCAGTAATTAAAAAGAGAATATTAGAGGTGAAACTGAAGAACAGTATGTCATTCAACCTAGTTTAAATTTTCATCTAGGTGCAATCCTGCAGGCATTAAAAGAACGTGGCAGCAGTTGAAAATGAAATATAAAAACATAATTCAGTCAGGTAAAAGGCTTGAGCATATCAATTATATGGAGAGGAGATGGAGATGCAGAGGAGATGGAGTGAGATAACTCTGAATATACGTTACCTCTTTTTCAGAAACGGGCTTGACTTACCCTGCTTTCCCAGGTTTGACAAACCTCCTATTCTGAAATGGAAAACCCAGAGTTTCCCTCATTTCAGGGTTAACATACTCAGAGTTTTCACTTAACCTCCTTTCTGAAACAGGCCCCAGGTATGTAACAATTAAAGGCAATCTATATGTTGCAATAAGTGATTGTGATAATTGTCGATTAAGCACTGGCCATTTTTACTCAATATACATTAATCTAACACCTTTCTGAGGCCAGTTTCAGAAAGGAGGTTACGTGAAAACTATGAGTATGTTAACCCTGAAATTATGATACTTTGTGTATCGCCCAGCACTTAAAGGGCGGCTCTCTAAATAGGCAGCCTCTCGATGATTGTGTTTGTGCTCAGCAATACGTGTTCTAACAATAAGCTAAAATAAATATGTTAAATATATAGATATACACCATAACCCATAAAAGTGTACATACTGGTACATACAGGTCTTCCTGTTGTAAATATTTTTTTTTCATTTTATTGCTTTATTTTACTTTTTAGGTTTTTTAAATTAATTATATTATAATGGGAAGGATACTCTGTAATTCATTCAGCGACAATTTGAGCATTGAACAGTCAATTAATCACTTCACTTTAGAATATAAAAGCTTTCAGAAATGGACAGCCAGCCGGTTTTAGAATGTGTTTTTTTATTTATAAAAAGGATGTTTACATTAAAGAAAAAAGGAACACAATACAAACAAGTTTAAATACCAAGTACAGCACTACTATAAAAAAAAAAAATAACAATATTTTTTCACCTAGTACAAATCCAGAATTGTTTACAGGTTCATTAGAATGTCTACTCATGGGCATGTTCGGGTTGTGTCTCCAAAAGTGGTCTATAATACCCAGGACCTGAGACATAATAAGGATGCTGGGAATGAGACTGGGCCCTTGATAAACCTGAATTGACAGGCTGATGTGGGGTAGGCTGTCCAGGTGATGACAATGACCCGCTTCTGTCATTCTCCTGGGCGTTGTATATCAAAATCATTATGCTTCTTTTAACTTGCGATAACAGAACAGGGTTTTGAATATCCCTCAATTCCAAAGCCACCTGGTTCCCAAAAGAAGTTAATGTATCCCGAGGTGGATGTGAGTCCACTTGAGCAACCATATGTTTTAACAAATCCAGCTTCTGCAGCTCTAAAACATCATCGGACACCCTCTTTCTTTTTGGGGGATTGTTGCTTAAACGTGGCTGTTTACCGCTGTCACTTGAAGCAGTTGAAGCAGTTTCCTCCAGCAATGGAAAGGCTTCTTGATTTGACGGAATTGGGGTGGACGCAGTACATGGGGAGCTGTCTACAGATGGTGTATCAGGCCTTAGGTCTGAGAGGTCCATATCCTCTGCATCACTCTGCCCACTGAATGATGCACCAAGCTGGAACAGAGAAGATGGTGATAGGATTAATAAAGAGATACTTCATCAACATACACTTACATTACCCAGTTGAGCACAGTGTAAGATTTGAGTCAAGTGAGCAGAATAAATTATTACTGTAGCATGTGTAACACAGCGTGTGTAAAGTGAGAACTTTTTAAAAAAGAAACGAGGGATTAAAACAGTGTGAATAGCCAGTCGTTAGTGATTATAATGCAGACAAAATAAAATATTTTGAGCAATAACCATGCCGGAGAAGTGCGAATGTGCAGTATGCAGGGGAGACTGACCACTGAATGAGGCTCGTTTGCAACACAAAACAAAAGAGTCAATAGACTGAATAGATGCTAGACATTGACAATAAACACCAGTTTGCATTTTAGAGTGTAAAGCAAAATCAAGTCACATGACATGATCTTGAAAGAAACATTTAATTAAATGCAAAGTTTTAGACTTGTAATCTTCAAATTTTAAATATAACATGGTCAGACATGCTAATTTAGCTGCAGTGCATTTCTAGATTGATACAATGCCAACTTCAATCTTATTTTCATGAAGTTGTTTCATAAAAATAAATTTCTAACAACTTTACAACACTTTGAAGCTATTTATAATTCATTTTTTTCATTATGACTAATTAATTCTGCATTTACAATAAACTGCCAGGTGTCAGCTTTCAAATGAGATCATACTTGTGCTTTTAGTACAATGAACTGTATCTGTTTCAGTTTTAGGTTTGCCCTTTCTTTGGATTTTTCAAAAGTTGGCTTGCAGCTCAGCAGGTTGTGTGTGTGTTGTTGTATGAGAGTTACAATGCATGCTATTACAAACACATTTATTGCTTCTGTTGACTGTTTAACTTACTGTTGTTTCACATGGCCGGTGAACAATAAATGTTTTGATGAAATCCATCGCTCTGAGAAGCCACCTTTGCCTTGGGGTCAAGGGTTTACTGCCACTTCCACTTGGTTTGGGTTTCTGCAAACGGCAGTACTGCGTTCGCAGGGATACTGCCCTGATCTTAATGTCCTCAACAGTAAAGTCTAGAATTAATAAAGAAAATTCATTATTCATTAATTATTCTCAGTTATGTACCCCCACTAATTCTTTTTTTAATTCTCTGTTTCAAACTAAATATGACAATTAAATCATTGAACTAAATATCCTCTTACTGCACAATATAATATATCACAACAAACAGAATTACAGTAAGATTTAATGTACATTTCAACCAATAACATTTTGCTCACCTGGGTGTTTGAGGGCGTTTGTGATTTCTGTCCACCTTTTCTCTTTCTCAATGCGGTTGTGGTACATGTCATGTCCAACATCATAAAGGCATTCATGCTCCTGCCACAGTTCGATTAAAATTTGGTCTAAATCTTGAGTCCATTGCTTTCTTGACATGTTGCTGATCTTTCTGCAAACTCGTATTGGACGTGTTTGTTTGAAAATCGCGCATTTCGCGTATTTACCCGGTGATCTCGATCCATACCTTGCTCTGATTGGCTCTAGCTCATGACATCACTGAGATTGAGTCGCGCGACTGCTCGAGATATCTAGCAGGCTAGATATTTTTCTGAGCTCGGTGACCTGTCTGCGAGCTGTCTGCGAGCTGTCTTTGATGCGTTGTTGGCTCTTTCACACTAACAGATTGGCGAGCGTTAATCGTCCGCTAATCGCCCGCGATTTGCACGCGATAACACCCTGACTTGTCGGCGACTCAACGATTTGCAAATCGGGCTTAAATCGGGCTTAAAATCACGTAGTGTGAACTAGGCTTAACTGATGCTAAAGGCCGCCTAAAAGCGTAGAATATTGAAGCATGGTCAAAAGGTGACACCTAGGGGTGAGAACACGTTGAAATAAATCATAGACCATCAGGACCATGAATAAAAACCTCTACATGTTAAGCTATTTTTATTCAATTTAGTCAGGTATGTAGTTGGTTTTAATGGTCCAGTGCAGAGAAAATTACAGTAATCTGATAAAACACATTTGTCTCATGTTGCATAAATCTCACATTTGTCTTTTGTTGCATAAATGCTGTGTGAAATGTACTGTGACAGAAATGGCATCGGCGATGACAGACAGTCTCCTTGTTGTGTAATAACATTAAATGACTTTGAAAGTCGGTGGGCGTGGCCATTTGTAACTTGGATGTGCAAGACTTCCTGTTTCTTCCACTTGCAGTTATTTTAGCTGTAAAAAACACCTCGATATGCTGCTTTACATTGCAGACTGGTATTTCTTAGCATATTATTCTAATGTATTGTCGGAATTACACACACACTCATTTGCAATGCAAATAGTTTTAACATTTACTGCACATTTATCGAGAGTGGCTATAACATCGGGTGTGGATGATAAAGATAAATGGGAGGAATACAAATTCATCATGACATTTGAACTCTTTAACTTTGCAAATTGCCTAATATTTACAGTTTCCTCTTTTCTTGCCGCTTTTAATGTATTGTAATCAATGCATGGCAACTGTAACACTCATTTTGAAATAAAAATGGTAAGTCTGAATTGATCATTTGAATCTTTAAAATGCACAATTAACATTATTTTATTTGAACACATAAGCTGATAAACATTCTTCAGTAAAAAGGACTTCACTTTTTTCAAATAATTATAAATAATAGGTTGCACATAGACTTTGTTTTCCATTTCATGCTATGCTATTCAAAAAGCATTTTCTTGTGTATATGCATAAATTTTGATTACACAGTTGTACATCAACCTCTAAAGTGGCCAAAGCTGCAGTGCACCAAGTGGAACTTTTCCCCTTCAAACCAAGATGGCCAACAGCCATCCATTCCTTCTATCCTAGACTCTTGCAGGTAAAACAAAAGTTGTTTGGCATCAAATAAGGAGTCACATTTTGTTATACCAAGTATTGATTTTATATTGGGAGGAAATTCTGATTGATCATCTGTCAACTAAATTAGACATCATGCATCATTAGCTACATGTCAGCTACAATTCATTCTATTACTGTGAATATTATTCTTGAAAATACTAATCTGCAGTAAATATATAGACTGTAAATAAATGCTTTTGTGTTATTAGAATGTAATCAGTTACATCAAAAGTAATGTGATTACATAATGTTACTTGTAATAAAAAATCTAATTGGTTATATAATGCACTTTACCTGTAATGCGTTACTTTACTAGTTACATTAAAAAGTAATCTGATTACGCAATGCATGGTACTTGTAATGCGCGCGTTACTCAGTGTTACATTTTCTAAACGTTTTCCACAGTCTGAAAACATCAATAGATCAATGTAGATTTCAGTCTTTCGAGTGCAACTGTATAGAAATGTGTCCATTTTAAACATAAACAGAATTATCAGCTGGTGTTGGGTTTCCACAGTTGTACCTTGACCGGTTGTGGAGATCTTTGATGGAATCACGTCCTCATGTTCTAATATCAAAGACTCATGACATCCAACAATTGTATGAGGTTCTTAGTCTGCTGTTGCAATGCAACAAACTCAGTTACTTTTGCAACCTGTATTATATTATTATCACAGTATTATTTTTTATATCTCAGTATCTAAAACCCAAAACGCATACCACTGAAGCAGACATCTGAAAATTTCTTTGAAAAATATGTTAAAAAATCTTCAAATCTTGTTTTTCGAGCAATAAAAACAAATTAGCAAAACTGACATGACAAAATGGCTATGACATCCGATCAGAGAAATTGCTATTCGTCTCTATTCAAATGAAATCCAACACATTACCGTAGCCTATATTTTAGTTCATTTGCTTTTTATTTCAATTAGCAGTAACTGTCAAGAATATTGCACTGGAATTTGCAACAAAATGCATCATCATAAATAATGATGTTCAGAATCAGGTCTTGTTCACCTAATAAGGACTGATGGATTGAAAGAAGTTTTCATTGGTGTTGAAACATAAGCATCCCACCTTTATGACTGAACAACTGCCTATAAATACAGAGGATTTCAAGCAATGATCTGAGCATTGCACAACGGAGCATTACAAACAGCCGTATTGGTATGACATTTCTATATGTTTCCATTTTAAAACGTGTTATTTATTACATTATTTATAATAATGTTGATTTTAATAGGACTTTGTCAACATGTGGATTTCTGCAACGTTCCTTCTTTTTGCATTGGCTGTTAATGGAGTCATCAAGGTGGAATCCGCAGGTACACTGTAAAAAAAAACACTGTTTTTTCTTCAGTCAAATCAATTTGGATAATTTATGTGGTTCAGAAAACATAATATTTTTAGTTTCTGATTATTAAATCAATCTCCTTTATTGTATTAACTAAATTTTTCAATTTCAGTAAATTTAAAGTTTTAAGGCAACCAGGTTACTTAATTTTTTAAGTTAAACCAGCAATTTTTTTTTTTTACAGATACAAGACCTTGAGTTTTTTTTGCATCTGTTCAAGCTGCAGATAATGAGGAGGTTTTCTGGTGATTTAATCACCAGAAACTCAAAATAATAAGTTATCTGAACTAAAGAAATGATTTAAGTTGATTTGACAAACGAAAAAATTTTGTGATAACAAATCTTGAAAATATTTTTTTACAGTGTAAAAACTAATCTCTCGTTTCCAGGATCCATTGGCCGAAAATGCCCTGACGGCTGGGAGAAATTTGGATCACAATGTTTTAAATATTTCAGCGAGTCTAAATCATGGGCCGAAGCAGAGGTTAATTTGTGTTTTCTGAAATGTACATGATTAAGTGCAAGTTACACTTTTTAGGTAGTGCTTCTGGGTCACCAAATAACATACACTGTTAACTGTGCACTTTGGTGTAAAGCTAAAAATACAGGCCGGTTAAAAATGAAGTAATTAAAAATGTTGTGAATTTGAAATTATTTCTTAATTTCGCACTGCAGTTAAAACTCTTTCTCTTTACAGCAACAATGTGTTGACCTCGGAGGGAACCTTGTATCTGTCCACAGTAAAGTCACTCACAATGTACTAAAAACCTTTGTGAAAAAAAATTCCAAAGGCTTAGGCTTCACCCGAACCTGGATTGGTGCTCATGATGCACCTCAGGTGATTCTTTTTTTACTTCCCTTTAAATATCAGTCCAACCTAAGAAAAATAATAATAATCATGCTCTGGTAAGTCATAATTATGACATAAAAAGTTAAAATTATGACTTAAAAAGTCATAATTAGACATAAATTAGAGACATAATGACATTATTTTTAATTTAACTGAATTAATTTGTCTAATGAGTATGCCTTTTAGAGTAAAAACGTCAAGATTTCATAGCATGTCATAATTTCTACTGTCATAATTACATTTGTTTTTTATGAAGCGGAAATGGGCTTCTAACCATCAGATTATTGTAAAAATGATAATGTTGAAATTAAAAAATGTTGGCTTTTGACTTTAAAAAAGTTGTGTGTTTGTTTAGACATTGCCAGTCAGCCAATTCTTATCCCAAGGCATCTTCAGACTGACGCCTTGGGAAGCATTTTGACCATGCTTCAATATTTGACGCTTTAGGCACCCTTATTAAGGCCAATTTATACTTCTGCGTAGGGTGCGCGCAGTAGGTACGGCGTACCATACGCACAGACGCGTCCCATACCGCGTACCCTTCCGCGTTGCCTGACGCGCACCTCTTCAAAAATGTAACTACACGTCGCGACGACGCGGACCGCAAGATCGGTGATTGGTCGTCTTGGTAGCATCGTATTTCCTCATACGCATTTCCGCACGTACCTTCTCACGCATTTACACACGTACTATCTTCTCCGACGTCTTCTCTCATTTCTGCCTTTCAGTTTTAGTAATTTCACTAAAATGAACTGTTTTTCCACCCCAATAAGCTCCAACTCCAACATGATCCACTCTCTTTCAGTCGCTATTGCTTGTAGTAACCTAGCCGCGAGGAATCTAAACACAGTGGAACATTAAAACCCTCCGCCGCCTCCTAGCGTTTCGGAGCAGTACTGCAGAGCAACCAATACCTGAACGCAGAAGTATAAATGCTCACAACGGCGTCGCCTACGTGCGAAGCCAACGCCGTATACTACGGCGTACCCTCGACGCAGAAGTATAAATTGGCCTTTAGAATCAGTAAGATGACGCCCTAAGATCGCGTTTAACCCAGACCTAAACCTACCTGCGTCATCTAACTGACGCTTTACCTTTAGCGTCAATTAGATGGCGCCCTAGGATCGCGTCAACTAACTGACGCTAAAGGGTGCCTAAAGAGTCAGATATTGAAGCATGGTCAAAATTGTCAGTTAGATGACGCCTTGGGATGAGAATGCGCCAGTGGTAAAGTTTTAAAGGAGGGAGTATAATCAAGTGGAAATGGAAACACATGCTTTCAATGAAGTTAATAGCCTACCTTTTTCAGGAGTTTATCTGGTTTTGGAGTGACGGATCAAAGTTTGAGTACAACGACTGGCATACTGGCGAGCCAAATAATGATGCAGGTAGAGAAAGATGTGCGGAGATGGGATATGGAGGTAATATTTCAACTGCTGTCCATATATTAAACCTACAGTATTTGACCCAAATTGTTTATTTAGAATGAATCATAAGCTGTTCCATAGGTGGATTCAAACCTTGCATGTTTTATTACACATTTATGTTTAAAGATTCCTGCTCATAGCTCTATAGCCTAATTCTGAATATCACTTTGAAATTCCACAGATGAGAATCGCTGGAATGATGCAGACTGTGGAACTCTCCTCCCCTTCATCTGTTACAGATTGGCTAGAATTGAGTTTTAATCCTAAATTTGATTGATACTAATATCTCATGTCTGTTTATCTCTGTAAGTCTTTAAATCTGATGCAACAGACATACTTTGAATTTTAATATCCATCATTGCAAAAATAAAATTTAAACTACAAATGTGCACCTTTCTTTCTTTGTTGCTATGAATCAGACACGGGGCATCTACACAGTTCAGATGTTTGTAAATCTTAAAGGGATAGTTGAGTAGGGTACACTTTGAAATTAATTTTTGATATGTTTTAGCTTACCTCAAGGGCATCCAAGTGGTGTCTTTGTTTTCTGCAGTAGTTTCAATTTTGATATTTGTAGGTCAAATTGTTCTTGTCTGTCAGTTATATAATGGAGGTCTATGGTCACCACCTCAAAGAGCATGCACAGAGAAGTCCAAATTAAACATGATTTAAAGACTTGTTAATGTAAGTACACATTGATGGCCTAAGACACGAAACAAGCGGTTTGTGTGAGAAAACAAACAGTATTTATATAGTTTTTACCTCTTGTAACCACAGCCACGTCCAAGTGATCTGAGGGCGCGGGCGCTTTGTGGCTGTGGTTACAAGAGGTAAAAAGACACCTACATCTTGGATACCCTTGATAAAACATGCCAATTTCAAAGTGAACTATCCCTTTAATGAAAAAAAAACAAAACAAAACAAAACACTTGATTTTGTATTTATCACATCTACCAGCAGAGGGTGCTGCTATTCTACCATGTTTAACAACTTTATTCATCGTATTAAAAAAAATGCACATAATAGTATAATAAAAACCACAAAGAGAAACACATTTATATAAGGTTAAACATTGAAAGTCATTTTTGATTTTCATATTTATAAAACAAATTTATTCATTTATAAAACCACTATTAAATTAATGTACTAAGTAAGATTTTGTGTTATAAAGAAATGTTTTATTTATTTCTGAGCGATTGGCAAATAGTTCCATGAAAGATGTATTGTGTCTTCTATATTTCTTTCTATATTTATAAATTTATATTAGACCTCTTTAGCAAAACAACCCATTATTGTAAAGGCTGGTTTAAAGTACATCAATTAAGCAAACAGTCCTGGCCAGAATTTGTCCCTGGTTATTTAACACTCCAGTGCTTATTGAGATCAGTGTCTGCTGAATGATAAACCAGAAACACACTATGTGTGCTTTTGTGACATCATAGGCTTTTTTGTTTATTCACTTGGGTGTGTGTTTTTGTGTAAGTGTGCGTCTGCATTGTGCTTTGTCCGACAGTTGTAATGACACTGGGATGTGTTGACTGAGAGTACCAGCCTGTCCCACTCATATTTTCCATCTTGGACAGCATTCAAAAGTGCCTCAATGCTCCCCTTAATTTGATTTGGAATTCCCATTATAATTTAAAATCTACCAGTCATGCCAGTCACTGTGGTTAAAAAATTTCAATAAACTATTAAAATGCATTATTATTATTAAAGTTGCCTGAATAGGCTACAAATTCAATTAAATAGGTTGGCTAATAGAACACCAAATTGTAGCTATATTTGTGGAAAGTATCATGTCAGAAGAGAGAGACATACATCGTAGCCTACATCGCTGTCATAAAATATATTCGGACCCTCGATAGAAATATTATTGTCAAATTAATATTAACATTAATGTCATATTATTGATATTTTGGTTGAAATTTAGTTGTTTCTCCTTAAACCTCTGGTTGTATTTGGTTATTTTAGACTGAAAAAAAATACGATTTTTTTTTTTTTTTTTTTTTTTTTACTTCATTACAATTGTATGAACGTTTTGGCACTTGCTAAAGGCTAAAACATAATACCAGATTATCTCTGTGGTCAAATATGAAATATGACCGCCATTAGGAAATTAATGGGAAATACAAATAACACACACACACACACACAGAGAGAGACTGAGAGAGAGAGAGAGAGAGAGAGAGAGAGAGAGAGAGAGAGAGAGAGAGAGAGAGAGAGAGAGAGAGAGAGAGAGAGAGAGAGAGAGACTTTTACAGTGTATCTTAAACTCTAGGCTATTAATTGAAAATAAAATAATATAATAATTGAAATATTTTTTTTTATTTGCATTATTTTTTGAAGAAGAAAATTGTGCATCAATTAGGGCAGGCGAATATTCTCTAATAACACCAAAAAAACTCAAAATACAAAATATTTAATAATAAATATTGAAACAAAAAAAGTTAATTTATTGAATTAATCACAATGTGCGAATACCAGAAGGTAGTCGTATTTTTTGATGTGTGAGAAAGAAAAAAAAAATCAAGGTAGAGGGAGAGCACAGAGATTAGCGCTTCCTGTCCTGTGATTGGCTCCTGAGCTCAGTCCGCAACAGGCTCCTCCCCTACGGCATGCTGGTGGTGTGAGTTGCTTATGTCGCTGTACTGTAGTGCAGAAAGAGGGGGAGAGAACAGAAACGAAAAGAGAGACTGTGCAAAACAGCCCCCTCCCCTCCGGGAAATGGGTCTCAGCCTGACGAGTAAGGCAAGAAACTGTATCGCTGGTGCATCTGAAGCTACACAGCTATGGAGGAAAGGTAAGACCCGAAATACAAAGAGACACATGAAGAACAGCACAGAAAGGGAGGGAGGTTTGTTGTTCTGCAGTCAGGGATTGATGTAGCAGCATCTGCGATACACCAACGCACTATGTTTCCATGGGAAGCAAGAACGGGGGTGGGGTGGAAGCAGAGGAGGAGGAGAGGAGATGGATGCTCACATATGCACTGTGATGGAAGATATTACTGTTGCGTTCGCAGGCTTGTCTCTTTAGATCAAGTGTTTGTGATGCATGTAATGCATGAAGCCTGAACCTGTTCTATTGAAGACTGCACCTCATGCAATCATGCAATATCAGGTATTTTGTAGAATGAAAGTGAATGTGTTGCATCTTTCTGATAGGCCTCACGTATAGCAAAAAATGCTACTTGTTTCTTTAGCTCTGCACCTAATCTAATATTCTGTTGATTTCAATTGTCACTGGCTTCCAATATAGTTAAATGTTTTTGCTGGCAGCTTCTAGTGTACTGATTTAGCATGATGCCAATATTGGCTTACATTCAATCAGTTTATCATAAAAATCAGACATTTTCATTTACACTAAAATGACAATATTTATATATATTTAACAAATACTGTGAGTGTGAAATATTGCATGCTTACCCAAAATAAATTAATTGGTTTCATGATTTGCCAAGCAGAAATGATGCTCTGACGTGTGAAGGAACACCATGTGGTTTTGACATAGGAGGCACTCTCCATGATTAGGGAACATAGCACAAAGCAATAGAGGCACAAATCTTACCATAGTTGTTAAGTTCTCTAAGGCTATAGTATGTTCAGGCTGCCAGCAAAATAAAAATCGGATTTGTTTGATATTTAAAAGTCTGCACAGCAAAATAACAAAACATTTGGAGGTGGTTTTAAATGGGATTCAGATTTTGTGACTCAGAACTGCTCAAATCAGATTTCAAATGGACTTTTGTGTCACTCTTAACACGACACACAATGATAACTGACTAATTTGCGTACTACTCACTATTTTGCTATAGAAAGATATGAGAAAAATGTTAAGAGTAGTATGTTAGTATGCCGATCCGAATTGAGCAAATGTCAAAACCGTTTAAAACATTCGAAGTATTCATATAGTGTTTAAACGGGACGATTTCTGCATTTTCTTGTGCGATTTCTGCACCACGACTTGATAGACTGCTTATTTGGAGGGCGAGATGATGCACCTCCATTTTTCCCGAATCTGTTGGCACGCCTACATCATTTATGGTTATGTCTCTGGACACACAAATCTTATTTGGTCACTTGCAATTAATAGAGCAGACAGTCTGCCTGAAAAGATCTGATTTGAGGAATAAATCTAATTTGCCTGCAGTCTGAACATAGCCTAAGTTTTGTCAAAATCCAGATGAGAGACTGGTTCTGCGACAGCTTCAGTGGCGTTTGACTGGAGCACACAAAACATGGAGCAGAAAACACATGCTTCCTCATTTGGGCACCTTTAGCATTAACCCTGTGTCTGTCTGAAGGCATCTGGCAATCCTTATGTAGATTTGATCTTATTTTATATGACCACACAAGAACTGGTGGCCTTCCTACATTGTTCTTCAAGCCTTTACCACAGAAGTTCATGTAAATGATCCTCCTTTCTTGAGGATGTTTCATCTGAGTTAATCACCCCACCAAGAAATCATAAACATATGACAAAAGTATGGTGGTGGACCTCTTTATGTAATTTAGGTACCTTAACTATCTTCTGATTAAAGCAAACTAGGGCTGCAACAACTAATCGATAAAATCGATTATAATCGATTATGAAAATCGTTGTCAACGAATGTCGTTATCGATTAGTTGGTCTGATTACGTCACGGGGATTGTTTACATGGAACATGCGCTTCTTAAATGCGCTTCATGAGGCGCACATGCAGTCTCTCTCCCTCGCCGCTCTACCCTGTCTCGCGCGCGCAACACGGACGGTTTGGAGCACATTATCTTCTGTCTCGCATGCGCACTCTTGATTCCGTGAGTTTGAACTAATTTGCGGGCATCAGGAAACCGCTATCAATATGCAGCATACACGAAAATCATTCACCTTTCGGTAAATTCGCCGTTTTGAAACTAAAATAGGTGACCGACGTTAATCGTGTATACTTTATGAAGCCATACTATAGTATAATGTGAGATAGAAATGTATATTTAAGTCATTAAATTCAAGTTAACGTAAGCTTTTCCCTCCACTGCGGCTGTCAGTCATTCTCTATTCGGTGTTCAAACAGCGCGTCGCGTTACAACAGTTAACATGATGATCTCTTTCCAAGATGATTCAATGTTATTATTATAATTGATCCGTAGATAAAGGTCTATGATGGTTTTGAAATCTTATTAATAGCCTTTCTTGTTCTGTCCTATCTATTATATTTTGCTTCCTCACTAAACAGCTGTGCTTTACATTTAAAACAGCTGTGCATCTGATTTTTACGATGTTTTTCATGAATGTATAACAACAATACAAAGAGCAATGTGTAACGTTTTACCAGAGTTAGTGCTACACTTATTGTCTCTTATTTGTTCCCCACTAAGGAATGTTTTTTCACTAAATGTTTAGATTTTATAAAATTATTGTGCACTTGTGATATTTCTAGGCTAAGTTATGCTGAGTTATCCACTAATCTAGTTTACAATAGCATTTTTGTCATAGGTTATGGTCATATATATTTTTTTAATTTGTTGTTTTTCTTTATAATGAAGTTATCTGTATTAAGTGGATTGTTTAACACACAAAAGAGTGTGGTTTTTAGGGTTTTATTTTGTTATAATAAACAAAAAAGAAATATAATTTTTTATCCGATTAATCGATTAATCGAAAAAATAATCGTCCGATTAATCGATTATCAAAATAATCGTTAGTTGCAGCCCTAAAGCAAACTGGGAGTGAAGTGGGTGTTTCTTATTTATACTTCCAGGCCTTTTCCCAATACTAAACACACGTGTTACAAAAAATGTATGCCACAGATGCACAAATTACAAATTGTAACTTCTGTGTCGTGCAAAATTGTATAACCCCGCAGAATCCTGTATCCCGCCTCCTCCCGGACCCCCAGTGAAAGCCGATTGTAATGTTTGTTTATTGCGATATCTTTTAGATTAGGATTTCCCTAACTGGGGCTAGAGTTATGAAAATAGTTGATGAAAAGCTAATAATATAATAAAAAGTAAGATTGAAATAAATGGATAAATGTTCAAATAAAAATGATAAAAATAAAACACATACTTAAAATATATATATTTAATGTTTTACCTATATGTGACCATTAACCAACATCTAAGAAACTTTAAAAAAAAATGTGTTGTTACATGATTGAAATAATATTCAGGGGTAGTAAATATGTTAGGGGTTCATTCACCGCTATTTCACGACCAATTCGTAAGAATTCGTACAAGTGATTTAAAAGCGGTTGATTCGTACTAATTCATACGACCACACGTACGAATTCGTATGATTCGTCTAAAACCATGTGATGGGTTGGTTTAGGGGTAGGTCATTCTTACGAATTCATACGAATTGGCCAACTCGTAAAATATGTACGATTTAGCAAAAATCGAGTGAGGTCGTATGAATTGTTACAAATTAGCCACCTCGTAAAATTTGTACGAATTGCAGTGAGATCGGGTTGGTTCATTCGACAAAAAAGTTTGGGAATCCCAGTTATATTCAAAATAGCAATTCTAAATTATCTTTTGTAGCAACGGCTGCTAAGCTACTTGGCTAATCGGCTAGCAGTATGTTAAGGTAGCTAGTTATTCAGTTATACTACTAAGACAACAGATTAATTAGATAGTAGTATGTTAAGGTAACAGGCTAAATAATTAGCTCAGTTAACCAGTTAGCTAGAAAACGTCTTTGTAGGGTGCTGATGTTGACTATCAACATTTTTTAAAAGCTTAGCACCTCCAATGACTGACCACTATTTTTCAGACCCTATTTTATACCACATTTGTGGGAATTTTCCTTTTTATGCTTTGTAGCATGTAACGCTGGCTGTAAAAGCTCATGATTATGACATGTTACTGTGCCTTCATGAGAATGACATGTATTTTTAGGTCTGTAACTGTAACAGGAAAACTATCGGGTGCTCTTGGATCTTCTGTCCAGAATGCATGAGTGGTTTTACCCTGGGGAGATTCTGCTTCAGTAACTCTAAATAGTCCTTCACAAAATCGCTTGCTTGTCTTTGCCAGGATCCTTATGGTTAACGTTCCTTGTCCTTTGTCTTTATGATCTCTGAGATCGAAAGAGGGGCTCTGGTTCTAACACTGAGAGCTTTTTGTGATAGAAATGGTATTGTCTGAAGAGTAATGACATATGGCAGCTCAATATTCCATTTCCTTGTATTACGTCATGTTTTTTTTCCTCCATCCGATCCAATTCCCCTGTGACCTCATTCACATCCAGTGTTAATTCCCAAGCAACTTTTTTTTATCAGTATTTACAAAAGTAGTTTTCATTTTTTAGGGATTATGTGAGGTACTATCACAACATATTGCTTATTTAAATATGAGTGCATACTGATTCAAACCTCAGGAAACACAAAGCATGATTGTGACCCCATTCCAGTTACCTTTTTAATTAAACCTTAAAAGCATTGTGGGATGTTACTGACGGTAGGAATAATACAAAGCTTTACAGATTTGAACATTTTTAGTCATTTAATCATGCTCTGCCTAAATTCCCTTTAGTCTAAGTGAGTGCCGATGATAAATCAGTAACAAAGATCACAGTAAACCTCAAAAAAGGACTTTTTTGTTTGTTTGGAACAGGACTCTGAGGACTTGGAAGTGTTTGTTCATGCATTCTGTCCTCTTGTCTGGGTCAGAATATTACAACCTTCTGTAAATTATTGATGTGGTGAAGAGTAAATATATTTAAATATATCTAGCTCAGTCTTACATAGTTGCTTCATTTTTTTATTTTTGGGGGATTTAATGTTTTTTTCCTCTTATTTCTTCTTGTGGGTTGTCGCAGTAAACACTACTGGTCAAAGATTCGAAAATGTATGGGCGAATCATTCCGTTTGCCATTTTGCAACATTGGACGTTTTCAAAACAAATTTCCCCCAAGTGCATCGAACGGGTGAGTTGAAACTCATTATAATATGCAAAACTGTTATCCACTTACAGGAGTGGGCGTTTACTTCCAAGTCTTCAGTGCGAGACGCCCATACAAACCGAGCGTTTTTCAGCTAGGCTCAAAACTAGGGTAGAAAATAGCCTATTATTTATTCATTTTGATGTTTTTGAATGCAAAAACCAAGCGAACGTCATAAGTTGACCTCAGACTACAATATAATAAAATTTAAAAAGCCAGTTCATGACCCCTTTAATATGCTTATTTGCTCAAAGAGAGAGTTCTTATTATCAATGTTGAAAATGGTTGTTCTGTTTAATATTTTTGTGGAAAAATAGTATACAGGATAGAAGCATCTAAAGCATTTCTTTGAATTGGAAATCTTTTGTAACATCTCACAAAGTTCAGATTATATAAACCAGTACCATATAACATTCCTTCATGACATCAAGAAGCATACTTTAGCCTTTGAGACTGTGCTCATTAACGGGCTTTCAGCACATTAATTATATGTATTTATTTACAGACATTATTCATGTGATTGCAGCACTTGTGAATTGACATTTTAGGTTACCATAGTAACCTTTATGTAAATTTGTGTGTAACCCAGATTTTTAAGTCTCTCGTCTGTTCCAAGTTGATTTGTCATGGTGTCATTGCAATACCATGTTCTTTTGACATGTACCACGGTAATGTCATGTCATGTATCGTGTATCTAAGATCTTGCCTGCTTTTCTACATGTTCAGTGTTTCCTCCATATGTGTGATTTAATCACTAATCTCTCTTTTCTCTGTAGAGCCCAGTATCAAATGAGGGGAGATTGTGATTGGCCCCTGCAACCTGTGGTGTATTTGTGTCTCCAGTGGATACCTTAATAATCTTCAATAAAATATAAAAACACACACTCGCATGCACAACGCCTGAGCTTCATCTCTCTAAGGTGAGAAACACTTTAAATCAGAGTCAGACCCGATTTCTTCATCTGCTGTATGCTTAAATGTCGGCATGGAACGAAAGTTGCGATCATCTGTTCATTCCTATTGTGACGTATATCCGAGTTAAACGGCTTCTTGAATAAGAAAAAAATAAATTTTGGCCATTGCATTATTTTAGTTTTAACATAGTTTTATAAATATTTTGAATTAGCTTTTGTTTTTAAAATTTTTAGTTTTAGTTTTTTAGTTATTTCGTTATGTGCATTTGTCAATAAAATATTGCTATTTAGGTTTAATACATTTTTTTTTATTTCAGTTTTAGTTAGTTTTTATTGATTTCCATTAAATAATTTCAGTGCTTAAACTTATTTCAATTTTTTTTTTTTACTTATTTATGTTTTATTTCAGCTTTATTTAAATTAACAGAAATGTTTAAATAGTTTTTGTTAATAATAATAACAACAACGCTGGTCCATCAGGAATTAATTTCCTTTTTATGGTGTCTGCTCTAAATATTAGCAACATTTTCAAATATTAATATGACATTATTTTCCCTATATTCTATATTGTTATAAAGCCATTTGGAAACTAATAGTGACATATTTTGGCATGCTATTGGCATGCAAAGTTTAAACATGCAATTTAGTTTTAGACATTCAGTTTTACTGTTTCTCCACCTTTCTTGGCATAGGCTTCACTATGGAAGCCTGTTTCCATCCCAGACTAAAAAATATAAAAGGTAATTGTGAAATATTGCTTAAAATAAGAAATAAAATCACAGTTGTTAAATATAGTCACAATTACAAAACAATAACGTTGAAATTATTTGATATGAGTGATCAAACTACTTTTTCCACAAACAATGTGCCATCATAACTCTTACTTCAGGATGTCCCAAAAATGTTTTCTTCCTGTTTCAGGTTTGTGCTTTCTGCATCCTTGTATTGTGGATGCAGTTACACCCTCCAACCGCATGGAGGCGCAGCAAGCTTCTCCTGATAGCAGCAGTGAGGAATGTACTGTACTAGAGGCTCTGCCTGGCAAGGGAACAACACTAATTTGCTCTCAACACAAAGGAAAAGTGAGACATCTTTCAGTACACTCGCACACATAAACACAAACTGACTCACACCACAAAATGATTGCACAGATGGGTGCAATGTCTCACATGCAGTGTATTTCCCACGAGCATAAGCTTTCTGTCCCAGATAACAAGTGTACACTGATCTCAGCTGGGTGCTCTATAAATATCATAAGTTGAAAGAGGCAGCTAGTGTCCTCATTGGATAGAAAATATTTAGGATGACCGTTCATATGTTAGGTACTCACAACTTGCATAATAATGGATATTTTTTTTGGAAAGTTTGTATCATTATTGATGTATATTAGGACATGCATCACCTGAAGTTGATTTATAAATATTGTTGAAAAAGATAATAAGCTTCTGTTCAAGCATCACAAGACAAAACTGTTCTGAAGGAAGGATCAATGGAAAGGCCATCACAGTAAATAGAAAGGGATTGATTTCGGCATAGCAGTCATCTAGAACAGTGGTTTACTCTTATGGCTTTTTCAATAACCAGTACTTAAGAACATACAGCATTATCAAATGAATATAGTTTCAAAAGAAGACGTTTCTGACCTTTGGATTCCACTGTGTGGATTTAATTTACGTATAGGAAATTTTTGTTGACACACATACATACTGTATTTTTAACTCATACATAAATGTTTGTTAGAAAAATAAAGAGTAAATGTTAGTACGGAAGCGTATTGCATTCACTTGAAGAAAAAAAATGTACTCTGTTTTTCTGAATTAATGAGTTAATTATCTCAGAATTATGAGAGAATTTTTTCATGGAAAAAAGTTTTCATGTTTTTGAGATAATCAAGTCATTAATTCAGAAAAAACAGAGCAAAAACTTTTTCCCATGAAAAATTATCTTGTAATTCTGAGATAATTAACTCGTTAATTCAGAAAAAAACAGAGCAAACAATTTTTTTCCATGAAAAGTTATCCCGTAATTCTGAGATAATTAACTTGTTAATTCAGAAAATCGGAGCAAAAACCTTTTTTACATCAAAAATTATCTTGTAATTCTGAGATAGTTCACTTTTTAATTCAGAAAAACAGAGCAAAACATTTTTTCCATGAAGTTATCTTGTAATTCTGAGATAATTAACTCGTTAATTCAGAAAAACAGTCGATTTTTTTTCTTCAAGTGAATGCAATATGCTTCCGTATATTAGAAATATTTCAATAGAAATACATTTTGTAAAAATTAAATAGCAAATATTAAAAAAATTCAAATACATTTTTTAAAATCAAATACAATTAGAATTACAAAATAGAAAATGACATGTTTTAGTACATTTTAGGGTGTTTAAATTTCTGCATTAATACAGAAGTTCTGTCACTAAACTCTAAACTCTAGTCATCTCTATAGGACGCAGCTGATTAGTTCCTGCTCTATATCATGCTTTCAGAAACCCTCCTTCTTCCCCAGCTCCACCTGCATAGATCTGCTACGGGTGTTCAGAACATGTATTTATTGGCAGTCTCGTAGCGCAGCAGCAGCAGCAGCGTAGCAGATCTATTCCACCAAGACCAAACATGTTTCATTCTCATGTCCAATACCATGCCAAACACTCAGAGAGTCGTCATGACAGAACTTTAATGTGCTGTTTTCAGGTGTCTGCGCGGTACTGTTTGGCATGCGAGATTGCAATATGTGAGGACTGTATGAAGGGAGAACATTCTGAACACCCCACTGATTCCCTGGAAAATATTGTGGACCAACAACTAGCGGCACTTCAGGACAGAGTGGATTCAGCTAAGAACAGGTGAGCTGAGCCCATGATGCCCATCACGTCACTCTCAGTACAGTCAAATAAATAGATTTTTATGGCGCTTTTCCGCTACACAGTACCATCTCGACTCGACTCGACTCGCCTTTGTTTGGTTTTCCACTGTGGAAAAGTTGGCCTACTAAAAGGCCTACCTTATGTGCATTATTATATTTTATAATGCTTTCACCTGGCAATAAGATCAATTTAACTACACTTTTTACAATATTTAAAACCATTCCACAGATTTTACCTTACATCAGTACAGATAATTTGAAAAATCTTCTCTTGGCACAAGGAAAAACAATTCCATCGTCTAATTGCTTGATTCATTAAGTGATTGCTTAGTGATTTACTATTGATGTCTGCAGTAATGGTTGATGGATGACTGGATGGTTAATGGACATATTTAACTTACAGGCTTCCTCAGATAAGAGAAGCAGTTCAGTGTTTGAGAGACATTCTGCAGCAGCTGGTCACTCAGCGGATCTCCATAGAGGAGGACATCCACTCCTCCTTCAGCGAGCTGCACAAAACTCTGGACACGCGCAAGAGCGTCCTGCTCATGGAGCTGGAAGTCACTTATGGACTGAAGCAGAAGGTTTGTTGACATTACACAGGAGACACAACTGATTTCAATAGAGTTTGGTGTTGGTATTAAATGCTAATAAGCATCAACATATTACCTTGCACAAATATTTTTCATATTAGTCAATTAGTCAAAAATTGAATAGTAACACTTTAAAAAAAATCCATTTGTTAACATTAGTTAATAAGAACCAACAATGAAAAATACTTCTGAAGCATTTATTAATCTTTAATAAATTTAATACATTTATTAATACATTATTAAAATCAAAAGTTGTAGCTGTTAATATTAGTTGTATTTTTATTAACTAACATTACCAAAGATTAAATACTGAAACAAATGGATTGCTCATTTTAGTTAATATGAACTAATGGGATTTTATTGTAAAGTGTTACCAAATAAATTATGATATATTAATTTACATATATTTGCTTTATACTACAAATAAAAAGTTTGAGGTTAGTAAGATTATTTAAATATTTTTGATGTCTTTTTTCTCACCAAGGCTGCATTTATTTATTTATTTATTTTTAAATACAGTGAAAACTATTTTTGAAATTTCATTACAAATTAAAAAAACTGTTTTTTTTACTTTATATATTTTATAATGTAATTTATTTCAGTTATTAAAACTGAATTTTCAGCATCCAGTCTTCAGTAATCATTCTAACAAAATGATTTGCTACTCAGGAAACATTTATTATTATCAATGTTGAAAACAGTTATTATTTTAGTATTTTATATTTATATATTTTAGTGGAATCATTTATTTGAAATAGAGATCTTTTACTGTCACTTTTATCAATTTAATGCATCCTTACTGACTAAAAGTATTAATTTCATTAAAAAAAAACATTAGTTTATTTATTTTTCTTACATATTAAAGTATATTAGTACATTCATTTGATATAAATAAATTAAATATAGATCAAAAATAAAACATCTCCTCTGTGTTGTTTTGTGTATCCTAAAGGTTCTGCAGGCTCAGCTGGACACTCTTCTACAGGAGGAGGCTGCCATCAACCGTAACTGCAGCCTGACCGACGAGGCCCTGGACGGGGCAAACAAGGCTGTCGTTTTGCAGACCCACAAAGACGTAGGAGAGAGACTGAGTGACCTTGCCAGCCAGGGCCTTCCTCTTCAGCCTGAGGAGAACGACCAGCTGGATCTCATAATGGAGATCGAAGGGCTTCGCAAGTCCATGCACAACTTGGGCACTATCGTCACCACCAATGCCGTGGCCAGTCAGAGCGAGGCGTCTGGGGAGGGTCTGGAACAGTGTGTTGTGGGCCATCCGGCATCTGTCATCATAACCACAAGGGACAAGGCTGGAGGACTGTGCAAGACGGGTAACGCCATCATCTCGGCTGAAGTCTGCACGCCGGATGGAAGTGTTGCAGACGGCGAAATTGTGGACCATAAAAATGGGACGTATGAGTTCCAATACACGGTGAAGAAAGAGGGCAATTTTAGTCTAGCACTGAGACTTTATGATCAGCATATTAAAGGAAGCCCCTTCCAGTTAAAGGTCACATGCTCTCCGGATGATTCTCCAACCACCACCACTGCAGCCAATGCCGCGTCCACGGGTTCCAGCGATGGCGGGGCGCGGAAACGGAGCGCCAAGTCCCCCGGGAGCAGAAGCCGGCAGAAGGGCGTCAGGCGGGGAGGAAGCTTGTTCAGCACCCCAAAAAAGAAAGTGAACCCGATCGAGGATGACCTCATTTTTAAAATAGGTACATTCAGGAAAAGATGTAAGGCCTGTATACACTAAGGACGATTGATCTAAATATTTTCTTCTTTAATAATGATTTTTTTTCAAACTTGTATATTCAAGTTCAGTAATTTCACTTAAATAACAATTAATAGGTAATTACCATTGCCATTTAAGTGAAATCACTGAACTTAAATATACAAGCTTGTCATAAATCATCATTAAAGAAGAAAATTTCAAATGGCATTTAGAGGCTTTTGCATCTGAACTCTTCATATATATATATATATTGCTTTAATATCAGTTAAAAGTTGAGTATTTTGTAGATTTTACAAAATTACTAAATTTTTAAGTGAAATTAAAGTAAAAAAATAGGTATAAATATAAAATCTAATTCAAAATATTAATAAAAATGTCATATAAATATATTTTTAAGTTTTTATTTTTATTTATTAGTTTTGGTTTATACAGTTTGTTATTTTAGTACTATTTTAGTACTTCGTAATATTAAACAAAAATGAGAAATGTTGCCTTGGCCACAAGCTGAATTATAAGATAACGTTTTTTTTAATATACATTTTTATTTCTGTTAACCTTTTATTTTTTCAAGCCACAAAAATGTTTTAAGGTTTTATTTTTATTGTATGTTTAGTTAACAATGATAACCCTGCACCAAACTAGTACATTCAGTACCATTCAAAAATATCTTTTATTACTTAAAACAGACCATGATATATATATATATATAACGTTCAAAAGAACATCATTTATTTGAAATGGCAATCTTTTTAACATTAAAATTTTCTTTCTTTCTTAATTTTCTTATTTTCTAACAGTCTTTACTGTTACTTTTGATCAATTGAATGCATCTTTGCTAAATAAGTATTAATTTTCTTTAAAAAAAAAATAAAATAGTAATAAACTTACAGCCCCCTAACTTTTGAACAGTGGTGTGTTTCCAGCATGGGAATGCATGTTAGCATGCATATTTGAACCCAATCTAACCTTATAAATAAACCTGAATAAAATCAGAAGAATATTTTTAGGTTATATGACCTATATTTTAGAAAAAAAATCCCTGATAATCCCTTCTTCAAAAAAAAAATCTTCACAAAGTCATCTGTTATCTTCAGCCCAAGTCTTTTACATTCATAGGAACAAAAGGGAGGAATAAAGGAGAGTTCACTAACCTCCAGGGAGTAGCAGCTTGTTCAACAGGAAAGATCTTAATTGCCGACAGTAACAATCAGTGTGTGCAGGTAAGAACGCCCTGTTATTGTCAAACATGCAAACTCTAGGTACAGTATATCTTTATACACAGATTCTCTGTTGATCAGATATTTTCAAATACGGGAGAGTTTCAAAGCCGGTTCGGGGTACGTGGCCGGTCACCGGGACAACTGCAGCGGCCCACTGGAGTCGCTGTGCATCCAAATGGGGACATCATCATTGCTGACTATGACAATAAGTGGGTTAGCATCTTCTCCAGCGAGGGCAAATACAAGGTCAGTGATATTTAGTTATTACAAGCAAATTTAGAATTTGAAATGAAACTGGAGTTTAAATAATAATAATGTTGTTCCTATTTTTCTAAAGGCCAAGCTGGGCTCAGGAAGGCTGATGGGTCCGAAGGGAGTGTCTGTGGATCAGAACGGTCATGTTATCGTTGTGGACAACAAGGCTTGTACGGTTTTCATCTTCCAGCCCAGCGGGAAACTCGTCACTAAGTTTGGCAGCCGGGGAATCGGCGACAGACAGTTTGCAGGTATGTGCATATCTACAGCAGTCAAGATGCTTTGCAACAGACAGATGCACATTTTCTACTTAATTGTGTAATTTTATCATTCTATGGTTCTGTATCCTTGCCCTTTCTTTCCATGTAGGCCCACACTTTGCAGCAGTGAACAACAACAATGAAATAATCATCACAGACTTTCATAACCATTCTGTCAAGGTAAGGGGGGGCGAGACGCCCAAAATTCAACCCGAAAATAGTCATATATAACCATTGCAATAACTCTGAAGCTATTCAGTTAAGGTAAAAAAACATAGTGCTGCTTTAACATTGCTGACCCTCTGCTTAGACATATTGTAGGAAAATTATTTGATCTCAGAGTTATTAAAAAAACATTATTATTAATTAATTAATTTTAACTAATATAAATCAAAATAAAAGTAATATCAAATTAAAATACACACATTATTTTACAGTATGTGTACTTTCATTGTACTTACCTAAGACAATAGTGGGTAATATTAGGTAACTACTGTACATGGGTCTAGGTTCAGGGTTAGTAGTACCTAGTTATTGCAATAACTATAATAAGTACATAGTATTTACAAGTGTTATCAATATTTCCATGATGTTACATGAACAAAATACAACTTTTTGTCTTTTGTTCCTAATGTATATTTTGTACTGTATAAAATTTTCTTATGTCATAATATTACTTAATACTCTCTTATAGGTATTTAATGCAGATGGTGAATTCTTGCTGAAATTTGGCTCAAACGGTGAAGGCAACGGCCAGTTCAATGCTCCCACAGGGGTTGCTGTGGATGTCAATGGGAACATTATTGTGGCAGACTGGGGAAACAGTCGAATACAGGTAATGAGTTGTTGTGAATGTGCTATGGTAATTATGGTAAATACCAAAAGCTGACGTGGAAAATGCACATGAACACCCCCTCATGTGGTTACCACTGGGCAACTCGTAGAATATTTTGATGGACGACTTGCCGAGATGAGATAACCTTTGACCATTTCAAAATGGCGGAGAGCACCGCGAGAGTCGAAAATAGTAAAAAAAATTATATACTATTCATGATCTAGAAAATATACAGCATATTATTTACCTTTTGAGTTTTGATAAATCATTTTCTTGCTGTAGCAGATGACTTAAGCAATCTAAAATAGTTTTAGCTAAATAACAGGTCTGGATCTCCATCTTTTTACCACATTACGACAACAAAATCGCTTGAACGCAACACACTGGTAAATACCAGTTCACACGTGAAAGCAGCATAACTTCACAGACAGAACTTGTAAAAAATAATATTTAAGGTGAAGTCACACTCCCACCACCCTGTCTAGAAAATCTAGCCTGAAACATTTAACTAGTACCTTACAAGCTAACGTAAGCCAAGCCCGTCTCCAATAGGTTACCTTTGCGGAAGGAACTTTGTTTCTGAAAAGAAAAGGAAATGAATTTGAAAAAGGTTGATGAATTCATACAGGTATTGGAACAACTTGAGGATGAGTAAATGATGACAGAATTTTCAACTTTCAGGTTAATTTTTGGTATGTTTTAGCTTACCTCAAGGGCTTGTCATTCTCAGGTGTTTGACGGAAGTGGATCGTTCCTGTCCTACATCAACACCGCTGCCGACCCTCTCTACGGGCCGCAGGGCCTCGCTTTGACCTCGGATGGCCATGTTGTGGTGGCTGATTCTGGGAACCATTGCTTTAAAGTGTACCGCTACCTACAATGACTTCAGAGGGACTGGAAAAAGAAACAAAGTCAAACTGTATGTGTCCAAATCTTGCACTTAATGTGATGTAATGGTATTCTCCCTCCTTGGTTTTCACATCTTTTAGTATTTGTTATAACTGTCGAATGACTCTCTAAGAAGACTAAAGCTTGTTAACTCTATTTACGGGATGCCTTGGAATGCCTTTGCCAAAGCTCCACACATTACACTGTGGAAATACTGAGACATCAGAATGCATTGGTGAGTGTATTACCTACAGTAAGCTGAAAACTACAGAAAGCTGCATGTGGGAACCATGCATGAGCCGCAAATCCAAGTCCCATCTGACTTCTCTAGATCTGACATCTCAACACTTTAGTGATACTCATAACTAATGCAGCTAAGAGAGCAGAAAGCAATATCTCACTGAATCCAAGCTTTAGCATTCCCTCTTTGACCATTTGGCTCCATTGTTTATGCATCTTAGAATCGACTAATAGACTACTAAACGTTTGGAATTATTAAGCTTTTTCTGCTCACCATGACTGCATTTATTTTATCCAAAAAATAGTAGAACCGTAATATTTTTTAATATTACAACTTCAAATAAATGTTTTCTATTTTGAAATGTATTTTTTCAAAGTTGAATATTCAGCATCATTACTTCAGTGTCACATGATCCTTTAGAAATCAGTCTAATATGATGATTTGGTGCTCAAGAAATATATCTGATTATTATCAGTGTTAATTCATATTTGCTTCTGCTTCATATTTTTGTGGAAACCATGATACACTACCATTTAAAAGTATGGGAAAAGAAACAAAAAAACATTAACACTTTTATTCATAAAGAATGCATTAAATTGTTCAAAGGACAATAAAGACATTTATAATGTTACAAAAGATTTCTAGTTCAAATATATTCTGAATTATATATATATATATATATATATATATCACAGAATTTTCTATTTATCAAAGAATCCTGAAAAAAATAAAGCAGCCAAAACTGTTTTCAACATTGATAATAATAAGAACCATTATTAAAGGATTAGTTCACTTTTGAAAACTTTTGCTGATAATTTACTCACCCCCATGTCATCCAAGATGTCCATGTCTTTCTTTCCTCAGTCGAAAAGAAATTTAGGTTTTTGATGAAAACATTCCAGGATTTTCCTCCATATAATGGACTTCAATGGAAACCGGATGGTTCAGGTCCAAAAGATTTTAGATGCTGCTTCAAATGTCTTTAAACGATATCAGACGATGAATAAGGGTCTTATCATGCGAAACGATCGGTTATTTCAAAACTTATTCCAAAAATGTAACTTTTATAAGGACAAATGCTAGCCTTGCTATATTCTGTGAGATGCGTTTGCAACGTCACGTATTACGTAATTACGTTCAAAAGGTCACGGGCGACGTAGCCGAAAGTACAGAGTCAGTGTTTACAAGTTGAACGCATATGTTGAACGTGCAAACTAACTCAAACACCGTTTACAAAAAAAGGAATTAAAAGGAAAAACAACGATGTCGGACGATTTTGATTCTGTACTTCCGGCTACGTCGCCCGTGACCTTTTGAACGTAATTACGTATTACGTGACGTTACAAACGCGCCTCAGAGAATATAGCAAGGCTAGCATTTGTCCTTATAAAAGTTACAATTTTGGAATAAGTTTTGAAATAACCGATCGTTTTGCACGATAAGACCCTTATTCATCGTCTGGTGTCGTTTAAAGACATTTGAAGCTGCATCTGAAACAGTTATTAACCGTCTTTTGATACTTGAACCATCCGGTTCCCATTGAAGTCCATTATATGGAGAAAAATCCTGGAATGTTTTCATCAAAAACCTAAATTTCTTTTCGACTGAGGAAAGAAAGACATGGACATCTTGGATGACATGGGGGTGAGTAAATTATCAGCAAAAGTTTTTTCAAAAGTGAACTAATCCTTTAATAATTGAGCATATAGAATGATTTATGGAGGATCATGTGACACTGTAGACTGGAGGAATGATGCTGAAAATTCACAGGAAAAAAACAGTTTTTTTGAATATTGCAAGATTTCATTTTTTTTTTTTAATTTTTGCAGTTTTACTGTGTTTTGATCAAATAAATGCAGTCTTGGTAAGCATAAAACATTACAAATTTTAATTATTCCAAACTTTTGACCAGTACTGTAGGCCTTATTATAGCTTCACAAACGCTGATCATATCCCACCCGTGTGTTTAATTCATTGTTTTTACTCCAATCAGTGCAACTTCAATAAGCAAACTTAACAGTGTGGAATTGAAACATCACAAATAGCATTTGAAGCATCTGTCCTGTGTAATGACCTACTGTGTGTATGTGTGTACAGTAGATTACACGACGCACTGTTGCCTTGCATACCTATAGAATGATACTAGCAGCGTACGGCTCTTTATTTAGACAATATTAGGACTCTCTATTTTCCTTACGAATATTATTAAAAACTGGAAATATCTATATATTTGTGTATGTATCGTAAATAATATTTCAGAGCAAAGAAGTTTGGGTTTCAAATGCAAACGTAGTCAAAGCCAAACATTTTCAAGGAGCTGATTTTGATCTGTCCATCATTCTTCTCCTGTGAATGCCAGAATTCTTATAGGGATTATTCATACATAGTAGTAATGATGTCATAACTTACTAGCAATAGTATTTCATCATCATTAAAATACAACGGTCATTTTTATGTTTTTGCAAATTCCAGAATGTTCACTATGTTGTTTTGGTACAGTAAGTCTGTAAATTATGCATATGGTTTAATGCGCTGATTTGCTTTATTTTCTGTATATAAGGATTGTATGTAAAGAATGTTTTGTATGTTCATCAAAAAAAAGAATTTTACTTGAATGTTATCGTTTTGTCTGTACAAAAAAAAAAAAAATCAGCCTTAACATTTACATCATGCAACATTGTTTCACTTTATTGATAAAAAGGGTTTCAGTAGTTTAATTTAATTTCATTTAGTTTATATTTTTGATGTGTGCCTGTTTACGACTTACAAAGATAACCCTGCTTGGACTGTGTTGATTTTTCTAATATTGCGGTCACATCATACCATTATCATGCTAATGTACAGCGCATTAAAAAGTGACTTTGGAAAAGCGTGTCTTGTTTTCAAAAAGAATTGATGATAAATATGACATCATTAATTTGTTACTTTAAATTTTAAAGATTTTCTCGCTATTGTCACTTAAATAGTCAAGATTCTGGCCCGGTTTCACAGACAAGGCCTTAGTTCAACTAGGCGTTTATAAATGTGCCTTAAAAAAATATTACTGGTAATTACTTGAGACGAAACAATGGCACTTACATAGGACTGAAGATTTGGGTGTTAATAAACTCTAGAGATACACTCACCCAAAGGATTATTATGAACACCATACTAATACATAAAGAACATTGGCAAAATTCATACCCAAATGTCAAAAAAACGTCAAACTCAAATTCTTTCTACTTAGCACAATCACGACAGACTCAAGTCATATCAGTAGCCACATAAAAATAGTTTAATTTTACACAGAGCAGGTCGCCTCATGGGGTTTGACAAGTTGGCCAACTCAACATAAAAATAAAAATAGTGAGTGCAGCTTTGGCAATAACCTCTCTAGTCTTCACGCTTCATTTAACCGCAACAAAACCATAACCACTTAATATCCACACCATTACAATGCTAAACGATTAAACAAAACGAGGCACGGTTTCGATTAAGAGTGATGACCGCAGCTTTAGAGGGGCTTCTATATGTCTTCAGTGTAAGTCACTTCTGAGAGAGTTGTGTGTATGTGAACAAGTCCGTTTCCATGTGTCTAATGATTTTAAAAAGCAAAATAAGCAGCTGTCTGATTTATATTATAAAGTGTAAAATTTACAAATAAATAGTCAAAAAGGTCAACACATGCACAGTTTTAAACAGAATCAAATACTGTAGGGGTTTATTCAAGTCCAAGTGAAAAATTTATTCCGTGCACGATTCCAATTATGATAGGTTGCCAGGCGACCAGGTACCGCAACCAATCCAGAAGCTGTCCATATAAAACGTGTGTTCTCTCCCAACTGATGTGGGGATTTAAGGCGTAAATAGGGTCATTACAAATTTGAAAACTTTTAGTGTGTATTTTGGTTTAATTCATCTTCTACACTGTAAAATAAAGTTACTCAATTTTTAAAAATGTTTAATTTAACATTAAGAAAATAAAAAAATGCATATAGTACAAAGTTTTATCCCAGATAATATAATAGTTCTCGCAAATGGGAGTTTACATATTGTAAATTATGACCAATTTAACAATTCAAGGATACGGGTTATTCATCATCTTCTTGAGATCCACCTTTTCATTGCAGTATGGACACGTCTGCTTTTTTCCCACGATGCACCAGCCACGAATACAGAATTCATGAAATCTGTTGACCATATGTAGTTAAGGATAATCTGACTAAATAAAAAGGTTTGCAGAAGAATAATAAACAAGTTCTTGAAATGCATATCAATAAATGTACAGTAGCTACCATAAAAAATGTTCAATATAACAACAAGACTAGGCAGGGTTTATGGGAAATGAAGGATACATGTGGTTACAGGAGAGCTGGTAGGTGTCCTCAATGATGCCTTCCTCATCTACGTCCACAAAAATCTTCTGACCACACACGGCGCAAATGTCATCACTAAGGTTTCGGGATGGCATACCACCCACGTTATAGTACTGAAGAAGGCACAAACCAGGTAAAAGAGTTACTGGGAGAATTAACAAAAACCTTTAATAAGATAAAATGTTCACAAATAATACTGCAGGATATCTGAAAATAATTTAAGGGTTTACAGCCATGTGTCCACCAAAGCAAGTACTTGTATTAAATGATTTTGTTCCATTGTTGTGCTGGTTGTTGTCGTCTGTTGTCCTTGTACAAGCAGGATGTGGTGGTGGGTCGATGTGGGATTTGTCCCGCCCCTCCTCCACTGTAATTGGACGGCTGGGTAAAGAGTGACAGTGATGAGCGAAATAGATGCTCAGCGCCTTGTCACGCTGCCACCGCATTTAAATAAGCGTCGATCCCATCGAAAACAATTGAAAAAAATAATAATAATACGGACAAACAAAAATGCTTTGGTGGACACACGGCCAAAGAGTTACATTGATATGAGATTGTCTGGACATTGACGTATAGAAACTGATGTATTTACCCCTATAGTGGATGCCATGTAGTCTGAGCAGATTTCAGCAAAGTCACGTCCCATTACCCCATAGTACAGACCATAGAAAAGCATAATCACACCTACATCCATCGAGTCCTCTGCTTTAATCCTGAAAGAAAAAATGTATGGTCATATCCCAATTTCAATTTGAATAATTGTGCAGCCCTTAAAGATTTAAAAACATATTTCAACCATAACTTATACAATCAGTTGTCTATATAATTATTCTTAGAATGGCAATCAGAGCACGCACATCCTCTGAAACACGTCACCACAGAAGTACTGTATGCATCTATTTCTTTTCAATACCTTTTTTGGACGGGACAAGTTTTCTAAACTACATTTGAATTGCAGTTCTTAATGAACTATGATTCATTTTGTGATTCAAGAAGTTACGTTCTGCATCACAGTTCTTGAATACAGAATTACAGTTCTTATCATTCGACGTATTTGATTTCATGTATCGATTCGGACGGGACAAACATCTCCGTGTTTCTTAGAGAGATGGGAGTATGTGCTTTCAAGATGTGGGCATTACAGAAGCTCATCTGCTGATCTTTCATGGATCACATATGATGATAATAAATGTATTATTTATTGATATAATTTTGATTCATTATACAGGGTTTCTGCAGGTATATTCAAATTAAATGTAATGCCTTTTTAATGGCATTTTAAAGATTTTTAAATTGCATACACAACACATGACTAACCAAAGATATATATATATATATATATATATATATATATAATATATATATATATATTCTGGAACACATAGGCGTAATTTGCGGTTGGGACACATAGGCGTAATTCTGGAACACATAGGCGTAATTTGCGGTTGAGGACATGTTGTCCCCAACACTTTTTGCCAGGGTCGATTGTGTCCCCAGATTAGGATTAGGACGATCATACAATATTGGCCATCATAGACTTTCATACCGGATTATATTTCCCAGAGGACTGTTGAGTTCGTGGAAAACAGTAGGTCATTTGCCCTGGAATTTTTACAGAGGTTGTGTGAGGAAAACCTCAGACTTGGCAGATTCTGGTGGGATTAAAAATCGCAAAGTTTGTCTGTGAAACACAAATTTCTCTAACATCCCCCTGGAAACTTAGTGCCGTCCGAATAAGGCTAAAGGGAGTAATTCCTTCTAATCAGAACGCCATTGTGTCAGCATTGCCATGGAAACAATGAACAGGGGGCGAACTAACTACTGACTCACTATTCAAACAGGATCCCTGTGCTTAAGATTTTAGGATCTGAATGAAGGCACTGTTTCATTTGTGATCAAATACGTCTATGTTTTCAATGTTACATACCTGAAAAAAACGTTGAATCCAAACATGGTAAACATGATGGCGAGATATCCTATAACACCCACAGCGTAGCTCAGCTTGTAAATGAGGAGGAACCACTTATACACCATCCTGCAGAAGTGAAAGGCTTTAAGTTCATATCTTATAGAACAAGGCACAGGCAACACATTCTGCACTTTGTATATTACACTCATAAAAATTGCATAGCTGCTGCTTTTTTATATGAGACAATTATTATGAATCTGAAGGCCCTTCGTTTTCCAACGCAATACAGTATCCGAGGTTGCATAGTGCATACACATGATATTTGTGCTGTAATAGACAAACTGTTGATTGATATATTTAATTAATATTGTTAATTCATTCTATATATTAAATTAATGAACTATGATTCATTTTGTGATTCAAGAAGTTACGTTCTTTATTCAAGAACTGCATTTTCTTGATTTAAAATAAAAGTTGTTAATGGAAAATAAAAAGAAATGCAGTTTTTATTATTTAATTTACATTAATAATATAAATATTTCAAATACTAAGTCATCCTGCTGCTCTTTTAAAAGAAATAATCATCCAAAAATGAAAATTTAATAATGAAAATGTTTAACTTTCTATTTGCTATGGAACCCATATGAGAAATTTTGTAACCCAAAGACAAGTCCTTATTTGCTTAACAAATCTTTGATTATAACATACTTCCATTGTATAGAAAAGTGTGAATATTCCTCAAAACTTTTCTTTTAGTGACTAACAGAAGATAAAAAGCTACAGAACAGTGTGGAAAAACATACAGGAAAGTAAATGATGACAAACGTCATTTTTTCTTAAAAAAACTGAAAGCATTTCAAGCATTACCGTGGCGTTCTGCAGGAGAGAGGCTTGCGTGTGGCTCTGAATATGACATAGCTTGTGATGACGGAGAACATGCCCCACGTGGACAGGAAACGCCACCAATAAAGCTTAATGGTGAAGTACAGAGGAACCACCCACATCTGCAATAGTGTGACCATCTACAAGACAAACAATATTAACAATATTCATTAACTACTTTATTACGGAGCTTTATTTGTGCACATGGACCCTAAACATCAGATTTTGATCAGACTACTTGAGAATTGGCCAAATCCGATTAAAATCCCATTCGGATTGTGCTTTAAACCTTTTCTAATCGAATCAAGAGGACCTATAAACACTTGATCGGATTGAAAACGAACTGTTGAGGGGAAAGTACTACACATACGCAATGACTTAGAAATGGCATAATGGTGAAATGAGCCGTTGAAAGAAATCGTAAATGACTGTCGTTTCAACTCTCATCCATGGGACTCTCATCCACAGACACTTTGTTTTGGGCACAGGAAGTAAGGGTGTGCGACATTGACAAAAAATTATATCCTGATATTTTCTGGGATTTTCCCGATAACGATTATTAGACGATGTTTTGCTGAGTGTGTTTATTGTGTTGGTACTTTGGCAGGTTTAGACCGCCAACATGTCTTCATACTCTGTGTGGTGGTCAGTTCACAGCAGTGACAGAAATCATTTGTTCCAATATGTTTCAATTGTTTATTGCAGCCCTGAAAGGACTACAGACTAGTGGTGCCCGATATATATCGGCCGCCGATATAATATCGGCCGATATGGTACATTTTTTACACATTGGTATCGTTCCGATGTCAAAATAGGGCCGAAAAATCAAATATCGCAATCCTCCCTATGTGTTTTCTATACAGAGATATCGACATCGGTAAATATCGGTATTGGCCATAAAAGCAATATTAATATCGGTTATCGGTATTTCGGTTATATCGGTATATCGGTTATACAGCGATTTCTGCGGACCAGAAATGGGTTTGAATGAGCTCTTTGCCAGACTAACTTTCAGAGCAAATCTAAATTTGCTGGAAGTTGTCAGGTTATCGGTATCGGCCACAAATTTTCACATCGATGCATCACTACTACAGACACTTGATTTTTATACTCTCCTTTTCAGAGTACTTACATTCTAATTATGTATTGGTATATAAAGACAGCTCAAACAAATTTGGGAACAAGTTTTTTTTTAGAAAAAACCTGCCTACTCTGCCTTTAAATGTGAAATTGAAACCGCCAGTAGGTGGCAGCAAGTCACTGTTAATGAGTGAATCATTGAGATTCAACAGAATCATTCAAACGGCTGATTCATTCAAGAAAAGAAGCATTTGACTATCTTAATCTATCCTAGTCAACTGATTCGTTCAAAAAGCTGATTCACTCGGTAAGGAAACACAGCCTTTGTCTTTGTTTTGAACTATTTTCATGGTGAAATAGAGCAAAAACAGGCAATATGGAGTCTAAAATGTAAGTCACTATTAACTTAGTTTATTATTCTTGTATAAAATCAATATCATATTTGTTAACATGGTGATATTTGGTATAAACGCACACATCAACCTGATGGCTTTATTTAGCATTCATGTAAACTCTACATCAATTGGAACAAATTAGTTCAGATTGAAACGAAAGGAGTCCATGTAAACGTAGGTACTCACATTGTAGGATCTGCCGTGTCTTTGTTTCCACTGAACCAGGACAATCTGAGCAACCACTAGCGTGGCGATGAGAATCAGAACCATCTCGGCATGCATGGCCTCATGACCTCGATGCTTCACGTGCAACCTCTCATGCTGCATCCTGGAGATACACACACATAAGCGTACAGACAAGTCAGAAATAATCGGAGAATCGTTATGCCATGAAGGCAAAGACATAGATCAACACTTCTATATGCACTGATTTCAAAACTAGAAGCTAATGATAAAGAAAACTAGGTTGTGAAAGAGGTTCGTTTTTGCAGGATCATACACGAGGCCAGACCAACTGAGGCCACTTGCACGACATTGCCAGCGTTCACTTATAACAATGACACACGTGCTCCAGGAACTATTTTTACATAAATGGTGACAATCATAAGGCACTAAAAAAGACAGCATGCAACAGTTTAGAAAAGTTTCACTTTTCTTATTATTCTTAACATTTAAAAAAAAAAAAACATGATTATTCTAAGCAACAACTAACAACCACATAAAAAAGATTGCTCATGACTACTTACTTCCACGATTCCCTGTTGGACATTTTCAAAAGATCATCCTGTGAAGAAAGAACTGGATTTAGAAAATACAAAAATAACATGTTTAGGTAAATGGCTTGCTTCATAAAAACAACACTGAAATGCATCTTCTATCCTTTTATAATTATTGTGTACTAGTTTGTATATGACCCTTCAAGTCAGTACAAGGCCACTGGACAGGATTTATTTTGCCTGATGTGTTGATTTCGGTTACAATAAATGCGATTGACCAGTCAGAACTTTTCTAGAAGTAGAAAAAAGTAGAAGTTTCAGAAGTAGAAATCCCATTCATTTTCTTCATGGGGGAATTGATTTTTACCAATTAGTCTACTTTTAAATAGTTAAAGACAGACCTAGTGTGTGAGCTACAAGGTCGTTAATCAATAGTAAATGCTTTTGTTGAAGGCACCAACCTCCATTATAACTTATTTTTGATAATCATGTTTAACAGCAGACTTTCTGGTGAAAAAACTACATTACCCATGATTCTGTGAAGAAATCTCCACCAATAAGAACATAACAAGCAAATGTCAAAAGAACAATTTAGCACCCACCCAACTCCCATGAAGCACTGTGAATGTAGTGTGTTTCCCTAAGCTACTACTTAAACAACTTACATTTTTAGATTTATTTATGAATGCATATATAGGCTATCGTATTTGTAATAAAAGCCTATATAGGCCTATTTTCCTTCAACATTTTTATTAAATCAGAAGTTTTATATATCCCCATCATATTTAATTAGATTGTGTAATTGGCAATGCATCATGGGACTTTTTTTTTTATCCCTTGAAAATATTTCACACTAGAATGCAGAAAATGGCCAATCAGAATGAAGTATTCGAGAGCAGGGGCGGACATAATCGGACATATCAGTCCCCACCAGATATTGGCAAATCATATTTGTCAAAGTTCAAGTGTGTATTTGTGTTATGGAGATTCTTGACCCACCGAATTATGTAACTGTAGTAGGTGCTGTAAAGAGCTAATCCTAATCCCAATTCTAATCCTACCGTCACTAAATTGTGTGTACCGGTCACATGATTCGGTGGGTCACAGAATTTGGCACAACACTGTCTAACTGTCTTACAACAGAGGTATTCACCAGAGAGAAGAAAGCATTTACAGACAGGCCTTGCGTTTCATCTTGATTTCTCAAATATTTTTGTGTGCTTTTCCTGGGCTCATTATTTAGTTCACAGATCACAAAAAAGTGCAAATATGATTTCTTTTTGTTGTTGTTGTAATTTCTTATTTTGTTATAGGGTAAAATGGCTTAGGAACCACATCAGGTAAAGTGTTACTTAAACTACAAAGTATGATTGAAAGAGAGACAGCAAAATAAGGGTTACACATGTAAAAGAGCACATAGCCAGTGTGTTGGGGACCCTTACCTGGAACTTGCTTAGGGCCCCCAAATCATTAGCCTAAATCCACCCCTGTTCACGAGATGTAATAATAATTGAAAGTCTACATTTTAAAATGCCAATTTAAGTGAATCACCCAAAAAAAAAGTACCGATTCCTTTATACATTCACATTTGGGACCTATAACTACCCATCTAGAGTGCATATAATCTGATGCTAGCATAAACATGGCCATGCTTGTCCACACATCTCAGTTGACTACAGTCAGCTGACTAGAAGAGAGCTTTTGTATCTCTTGCAGTTAGCTGGACATTTATACAAACTACTGATCATACAACAGATCAGTACCCCAAATCTTCATAACATAGCTCTCAATGTACAAAAAAAGGGTCAAACTGGCTTGCATTTACTCACAACTCAGACATGTCCACTTGCAGGTTGTGATTTATCCTTCTCACTACCCAGTGATTCACTTTTAATAAAACATGCAGGCAATGGATCTCTTATTACAGTAAGTATCACCATGAATATCATTATCATAACCATATGTTTGCAATATAATCCACAAACGGATGTTCCTGCCACGTTACGTTTTAAAGGCATTTTACTCGCATACACCAAGTTTGCTGAACAAACTAAACAAAACCTCCCATTATAATCAACGGAATCGGATCTATCTACACTGGACGCGAGCGTGTTGATCATGTAAACAGATTCGTTCATAATAGCAGGTTAACGTTGACGTTAACGTTACTAACTGTTAGCTAGCCGCCGCGTCGCTGACAGTGTACACGACAGTTAGTCTATATACCAAAATATCAAGGCGAAACATCACCGGTTTTAGTTGTCTGAGGACAATCTATATATGAAATACTAAATACGGTACCTGGGGTTGCAGGTCAGCCATAATTAATATCGCTCTAGATTCCAGTCATCTATTAATGGCTCCGTTTCTACCGGCAGACACCATCATGCTCGTGTTCCAGTCAAATGAATCATTCTGGTGAGTCGAATCTCTTCAATGAATCTTTTGAAAATTGTCAATTGTCCCGAGCGGTATTCGACCGACTCATTTGTTTGAACCCGATTCCCGAACCGTCTCTTTAAAGTCTATGCTTTTGACGAGGCAGGTCCTATTAAAATGTGCACAAATTATTTCAGATAGCCTAGGTTGCACAGATTAATTTTATTAGGCCTTTATGGTTTAGATATTATTACGTTTTATTTTATTTTATTGAAACGTTATTTCACAGAGGGAATTTAGGAGCACGAGATTTAATTCTGTATGCTTTATAATATTTTAATAGTTTTTAACCGGATCTTTGAAGTGAACCGTTCAAAAGAACCGACTGCCTAATGTGCTTATGACGGCTTGCTGGCACAGATCTGCGCAGGAGCAACACTCACGCACACAAATCATGACACTAATGCGGGATTGGCCATATTCTCTAGAAATGATAAAATATCAGTTCGTTTAAACTAGTCTTATTTCTATACATTTGTTGTAGATTGTTGTGGAAGAATGTTTTAATCAAACAGATCTCATTCCCCATTGACTACCATAGTAGGAAAAAATACATAGGCCTACTATGGTAATCAATGGGGAATGAGATCTGTTTGACATTCTTCCAAATATCTTTCTTTGTGTTCAGCAGAACAAATAAGCACATAGAGGTTTGGAACAACATAAGGGTGAGTCAATACTGACAGAATTTTTATTTTTGGGTGAACTAACCAAAAAAATTTTGAGAGTAGCTATAACCAATAACACAGCCCTAGCCTAAATCATTTGTAATTCAGTAAGATTTGAGAATTAATTCTCATTTACACTTAATTGCTTAATAAAAGCTATCAGTATTTTTTTACAATGATAGAAGTTATTGAGAGCCTTAAAGTGTTAAATAACTACACACTGAGTACAAAGTGTCTGTTTGTCATGTCTGTTAGCTAGGCTATGAGTCAAAGTTGGAGATGTGGGTGGTTGAAGAAGATATGGCACAACAAATCACACTAACCAAACAAACAGCAATAGTTTACTTGCTGAGTAATGCAGATTTAACAGAACATACAGAAACATTTCAAATGATTGAGCGTGTCTCAATCGGAGATTCTTTCCCGTTTAATGTTAATCACAGGTCCATCATAGCTACTATTGAGGATTAGTCATTTTACTAAAAATGTTTAATTTTTATTTTTGCAGTTTGAACAATTCACATGTAATAAATATGTTGTTGTTTTTTAACAACTAATGTAGTAGCCTAGTGGGCAGTTACATTAAAATATGGAGCCTTCTATTCCAAAATCTCTCCTTGTAAATAACTTTTTTACATTCAATATTATAAGCCACATAACATACCAACTGTTTATGGCTATAGTTTGTTAGTGAAATATTCATTTGAATGTACGTAGCCTATTACTTGATTGCTTCATGATTATTTATTATTGCTTTGTTCACATAATTTCTTCATTTCCCCAAAATGATGCCATCCCTGAACTGATTACCAAAAGCGGCACATCAAGAATTAAAGATTAACCAGCACTGCAGTCCCTCCTGTTCCAATGCAGGGGGGCGTATGGTATAAATTCTGGGAGAGCAGCGCTGAATTATCTACAGCTGAGAACCTCACACTGTTGCTGGAACTGAAGTGTGAGCTCTAACAAAATGAAGCTTCTCTTATTACTTTTCCTGTGTGTTGTTGGAACTCTCGCACAAGATGATTATGATGATTATGGAGCGGTAAATATTAATAACATTATAATATTTAATAGAACTTTTATATAAAATGTTGATAATGTAGTAATTATTGTCTTGTTTTTATTTGCCGTTTTGCTTCAGGAAGGAAAAAAAGAGGTAAGTCCTTTTTAAAACTCAAAATATTAATAAATAGTCAATTCAAATCTGAATAAATAATACAGAAAATATGATTAATAAATTAATACCCATATAAATACCAGATACACAGTTATGGTTAATTAAAATTGTATTACATTTTTTAAAAACTTGTCAAATATAGAACCATACAGTATATATATATGAAGAGTTCAGATGCAAAAACCTCTAAGTGCCATTTCAAATTTTCTTCTTTAATGATGATTTTTATCAAACTTGTATATTTAAGTTCAGTAATTTCACATGAATAACAATTAATAGGTAATTATCATTGCCATTTAAGTGAAATCACTGAACTTAAATATACAAGTTTGATAAAAATCATCATTAAAGAAGAAAATTTCAAATGGCATTTATGAGGCTTTTGCATCTGAACTCTTCATATATATACTATATAAAAATATATAAATACTATATAAAAAATGCAGTGACATTTTTTGATGGATTGTTCTGAATTTAGCTTAAAGCAACCGTAGATCCCAGGGGTCATCGTCCTGTCAGTAGAGGTCGTGAGACGTACTCCTCAGGCCCAGCAGCCCCACCCCCCGTCAGTGGGGGAAGCCGTTATCGTGGACGACCAACTGCAGCGCCGGTGGGGAAAGTTACGCAAGAGAAGGAAGAGTACCCAGAATCGGGTGGATGTTCCCACATGTCTGAGAAAATGGTCAGAGTGCCAATATGCTTTGATTTGTGTAGTATGTATTTAGATGGGCAACATAACCCATTCAAGCACTAAGTTCTGATATTTTAGGATAAGATAACAAAATTTTAAGTGAGGTCTATGAATAATCTTAATAACATGTTATCTCCCATTGAAAACCCATTTGCTCAACCATTAATCCATTAATCTGAATATGACTGTTAATGGGGAATATGGCCCTAATTTAAGTAAATACCACACAAACCAAAATTAAATTAGTCCCCCCCCTCTCTCTCTCTCTCTCTCTCTCTCTCTCTCTCTCTCTCTCTCTCTCTCTCTCTCTCTCTCTCTCTCTCTCTCTCTCTCTTCAGGGAGTGTTGTGTCCCACAGGTTGTGAGCTGAAGAAAACCCTCCTAAAGCAAGAACGTAACGTGAAGCCAACTGTAGATCAGCTGAAACGATCTGTGGATGAGTTGACCCAGTCCACCAACTCTATCTATGGCTACGTCATGGATATGACTGCAGAAGTAGCACAAAGACAACGAGTCAGCGAGGGTAACTATACTATACTTCCTTTAGAGGTATTCTTCAAAATATTAGCCCAGGGTTTTTCAACTCCGGTCCTCGAGGTCCATTTTCCTGCAGAGTTTTGCTTCAACTCTAAACCAACACACCTGAACAAGCTAATCAGGGTCTTCGGGATCATAGATATCCATAATAAAGGCTAGATGTCGTACAGTCTCTAACGTCATCACGGCGGCCATCTTGTCACAGGCAAGCTGATGTAAGATGAGTGATCAGCACGAACACAAATACTCTTATCTCGTTGAAATCTTGACGGATTTACAAACGGTTTGGTTTCTTACAAACGTTATTAACGTGCCTATAATTCTGGATGATTATTTATTTATAAACGTATTATTCATAAGTATGCAGTGTCATAACTACATCTCTGACGTTTAGAACAAACCAACCCGTTTGAAAATCGATATAAAATTGAGCAAGTTATGGTTATTTAAAAAGTACATCCATCATTAAAAAACATTGTTACGCGTGAGCGAGCTGCCTGTGACAAGATGGCCGCCAGGTGCGTACGTTGACCTCCATTGGCCAGCAGCGCGTACGAGACATCTAGCCTTTATTATGGATATCTATGTTCGAGTTTGATCAAGGTTGGAGCTAAACTCTGGAAGCTGGACCTTGTGGGTCAGAGTTGAGAACCTAGTTTATTGTGATCAGACAAGGATGATTTTGATTAGCTTTCCTATAGCTCAGCTGTGTTATTCCCTGAGTTTGAGTACCAGGGAACACATTTTGATCAAATATACATTGTGTAAGTCAATAAGAAGGCAATAAGGCATCTGCCAAATAAATAAAAATATCAACTCATTATCGTTTTTAAAAGACATTCTCAATTATTAAGCATCCCCCTCCTCTTTGTGTTCTCTCATAGGCAATGGTTTGGTGGTTGATCAGTACACAGAAAGTCTAGAGACACAGCATGCTTATGTTAAGGAGGCTGTGGACGTCACCTTCCCCCAGAATATCAAAATCCTACAGGCTGTGCTGGAGAAGGTCCGTGAGAAGATTCAGCGTTTGGAGAAAGCCATCACTACTCAGAGAGCCAAGTGCCAAGCGCCTTGTAAAGTCAGCTGCCCGATTCCTGTGGTTTCCGGCAAGGAGTGTGAGGACATTATCCGCAAAGGAGGAGAGGACTCACAGATGTACCTCATACGGCCTGATCCGCTCGGTACACCCTACAAGGTCTTCTGCGATCAGACGAGTCAAAAAGGAGGTAAGTCGACTTCATTTAAACGAACCCCTAATGTAACTCAGGATCTCAAAATCATGTTCATTGGACAAACGTGCCTGTGGCGACATTTCTGCACAATGATATTACGTTGCTTGAAAGTTATGGAATACTTTCAATGTGAAATGTCCTGTGACGTGAGTGGCACTAAAAGTGATTTCAGTTTTATCTGAAACAAATGAATGTGAATCTGGGAACGTTTTATGTTACCTGTTGTATTTCAGGAGTTAGGATATTAAATATCTAATGAGTACTGCTAAAAGGTTAATGCACTAATGCCTTTGAAAATAATGTTGTGTCTATAAACACCACCATAATCCCAACCGGTAATGGTAACAAAAACAAATGTGATATATATAATATAGCAGCCATGCCATTTTAGCTTGATTCTATCAGTTTTTAGCTCTTTTATTGCGATTGATGTTTTTTGGGATTCTAGAGCAAGTGCATTGTATGAGGTGCGCTACTGAGCAAGTTTACTAAAATAAATTGTTCATAATCGATAATCTGCTCCTGTAATCATAATTTGTGTGTTGTTGGTGTCATACCGCAACTAATGGTCATTTCAGGTGGAAACCTTATAGTTTTGGAGTTTTTTGTAGAAAATGTAGGTAGAGGGATGTTTTTCCAATGATGCAACCAACCATCATCATAAACTTCTCTATTATTCCAAAGGTTGGGTGGTCATCCAGAACCGAATGGACGGCAGTGTTGATTTTGGCAGGCGCTGGGACGACTACCGAAGAGGTTTTGGAAACATTGCATTTGATGTCGGCAAAGGCCACTGCCAGACTCCTGGTAAGCTATGGCTAACAAATAATAGGCAAAACCATTGACTAGCATTGCATATTGTGTGGTTAGACCCTGCAGAAAAGACCAAGATGTTGTGTTTTGTTGTGCTGGTTTCCCCTACTAGGCTTCTTAGCTAAACCAGCAAGCTTACATGTTCAACCAGTATTGCCAACAACAAAAAACAAAAACCTGGTGAACAGCATTTAATCACCGGTATAAAAATGCTGGGTTGTTTTAATCCAGTTTTGGGTCAAATATGGACAAACTCAAACATTAGGTTAAAAATGTAATTTAAAAATGTATTGGGGCGGCAGTGGCTCAGTGGTTCATGTGGGTTGTCTACGAACCAAAAGGTTGGTGGTTCAATCCTCGGTTCCACCTGACCAAGTGTCGAGGTGTCCATGAGCAAGACACCTAACCCCAGCTGCTCCCGACGAGCTGGATGGCGCCTTGCATGGCTGACACTGCCGTCGGTGTGTGAATGAGTGTATGAATGGGTGAATGTGAGGCAAATGTGGCCATTAGGTCTATGAAGGCGCTATATAAATGCAGTCCATTTACCATTTTACCATGTAACCCAATACAACCCAGCATTTTTTAGAGTGATATAAACCAGCCTGCTGTACCTGAATAGCAGTTCTAAACACTGGTCTTTCCAGCAAGGTTCTCAATATCAATGTTACATTCACTGATTCACCATCTCATCTCCTTCTCTAATGAACTTGTTGTGGACTGTTTTAGGCGAGTACTGGTTGGGTAACGAGCGTATTAGTCAGCTTACAAAGATGGGTCCCACCGAGCTTCTGGTTGAAATGGAAGATTGGTCCGGTTCAAAGGTCTACGCTCAGTACGAGCAGTTCACTGTTCAGGGCGAAGCCACCAACTACATCCTAGCGGTTGGTCGTTACTCAGGAACAGCTGGAAACACGTTCTTAGATGGCGCAACAGAACTGTTTGGAGAAAACCGTACCATGACCATCCATAATGGCATGATGTTCAGCACCTATGACAGAGATAATGACAAATGGTTCGTATGGTACACGTTGTTTATCCTAATGATGGCTGCATGAAAAACTGCAATATCCAATGTTCTTTCTGTCTCCAATTGTGTTAAACTTAAACAGGATACCTGGAGATCCTTCTAAGCAGTGTTCAAAGGAAGATGGAGGCGGATGGTGGTACAACAGATGCCACTCTTGTAATCCTAATGGGCGATACTACAGGGGCGGAGCTTATACAAAATACATGGCCAAGCATGGGACAGATGATGGCATAGTGTGGATGAACTGGAAGGGCTCGTGGTATTCGCTCAAATCTATCAGCATGAAGATCAGACCTTACTTCAAATCATGATAAAAGTGAATTGAAATGAGATACTGTGTGTCCATTCTTGTGTACATTCTCGTCCAATGCAACTCCTTTTTTTTTTTTTGAAATAGGAAGATAATAAAACCTGAACCTAAATTTTTACTAGAGCTATTATTTGTATTTGCGAACTTCGGAACTGTGTTATTGGAAGTTTTTAAAAAGGAATATGCAAAACAGTGTAACAAGATGGATACACAATCATCCTAATTCTCATTAAAGCTGACCTAAAATACATTAAACGAAGTGTCTTCACTATTTATGTTTTTTTTTTATGTTCTTATGGAGCAACAGTATCAGTTTGGTATGAGATGTATGATGCTGCAATAGCAATAAATTCAGGCATATTCAAAATGACTGAATATGATGCAGTTGTTTCTTTGGCACTTTATTAGTACTTTTGACAATGGATTTTTCGAAAATAATTTGTATTAAAACCCTTTTCAGACTCTCACAAGTTTATTTAATTTGTCTACTAATAATTTTTAAAAGTGTATATACATGCATCATGGGAGAATTAGTTGTTTTGTTTTTTCTATTCTGTGATAGAAATGACAATGTAGACATTTTTAAAATAATAATAAACAAAAAAACAAAACAATAAAGTACCCAAAAGGTACTAATATGTACCATTGAAGCACTATTATGTACATTTAAGGTACTAAATGCACCCTTTAGGGGTAAATAAGGTACAAACACGTAGTGTATATCCGCATACACAAATAAATAACAAAAAAAAAAATTAATTGACATAACTGGAAATGACTTCACATGTCGCATGTTACATCCCCAGCATGCTTATTACCTGTTGTGTCTTTGGTAAACAACCAATTATTAGGGGCAAAATTGTTTGGTTGAAATATTGTTAACCCTCCTGTTACCCTGAAATCTGATAACATTTTATACCTACTGGGGTCAATTTGACCCCAGTAATTTAAACCTCCACAATATGATTTTTTTTTTTATTATTATTATTTTTTTTACTAAGGTTTGTCTCAGGTAATTTATGTCTTTGTTGACTTCTTAAGTTGACATCCAGACATCTTTTGTTTTAGAGCCCTAAAACAAAGGATGTAAAATTATAATGAACATTATAAAATAAAATTATAACATAGTGACCTCAATAAAACAACCAAAACAAAATGGTAATATTTTTTCTGTTTTGTTATACAACTAAAAGAGCCTGGTCAAAGTGACCCCAAGGAACACTGATGCTACAAAATGTGTACTGGACATTGAAAAAATATCAGCAGGTTAATTTTATGTTTACAGAGTTGTCCCCATTAAATTCAGAAAAGTCATTAAATCTGAAGCAAAAATTAAATAAATAAATATTTACAGATGTTAAACATGGGGTTAAATTGACCCCAAAGATAATTGGAGGGTTAATAAACATTACTTCACTAAGAAAAGACGAAAAAAATGAGGCCAAACACCTACACACATATGCCTTATGAAAAATGATGTTTTATTGGCACATTAAAAAGATTTTAATGAGGTATATTTGTGAAATGGCATTTATACATTACTATATCTCATTCACATTTGCTTCTTGCAACTAAGGCACAGCTGTTTTAGTCTTTTTTTTTCTGCTGTTATAGGAACTAAATATTTTCTAACACCAGGAATTTTTGACATAAGTTCGATATAAAATAAAATAAAAACATGAAACTGTTAAGGTGATATATTGGCAAAATAAATGGCACACGTGATCTTTACATAAATATGTAGCAAATAGCTCGTATTCACATTACCAAAACCATATCGCGTTATAAAAACTCATATTACTAATCTAGACATAAATATGATTAATAATTTTCAAGGAGTTCATCTAAAACCAGCTGATGCTGCCCAATGTCTTCAAACTTTGTGAGAAGCTCGGCGCGAACAATGGGAATCTTACGGTAAGTGGGGGACACGGCGGGCCTATCAGCAGACTGAAGTTTTAGTTTTTTGACTTTGGCGAATGATTTCCGCCTCTTCGAGATCACGCTGAACTGCGCCATTTTGATCTCCATAGCTTTGAATGCTTCGTTATCAACGGCATGGTCAAAGGTTTGCTTGCATGATCCTTTGCACGCACGGATTTTGATGTCAATGTCCACCTTCACTCCAAAGAATTACACAAAAACAAGTCTGAATCAGGGCAAAAGTTACATTTCAACCTTCAAGCAAATAGTGAAATCCCTGACTCACACGTTTTTGCAGAACATTTGATCAAATATATTGATTATGTGAACCTGAATTTACTCAAATGACCTTCCAGTAAAAAAAAAAAAAAAAAAAAAAAAAAAACAACCCCGCAGTGTCGAGGCTTTAATAAATTCCCCAGGCTGTAATTTTCCTCTCAGAGATAAGCTATTTATGTTATTAGAATGTTCAGTATGACTTTGACTGCACCTTGGTGTACAAAGGCTGTGAACAGCTAAAATAAAAAAAACAAAAAAAAAACTTATATCTTAAATATAAATATCTTACCTCAGTTCGACGGATTTCATTGATCTGATCCCGGATCATGTGATGATGCTTCCATAAGTCTTCTGCAAGTTCTGTAGACCTCGTGTGCAGGAATGTTAGGTTTCTATGAAGTTCTTCTGCAAACTCAGCATATCTGAGCTCCTGCACTGCACATGGAGAAAACCAGACCTCCTCAGCCTTTTGTAAATGACTGAAAATGATAATACAACAGATTTTTCCTATTTTTGTTATGTTTTGTCGAAGGGGCTTTCTGAGTAGCCTAATTACTCCGACATCTACTGTAGGTTCTTGAAATGAATATTGTACTCTTCTGCTCGGCACATTGGCAGAATCCTCTGGAGATAGCCTTTTCAAAAAGATAATTCTCAGAGGAACATGGATGGAAGCTATTAGTTCTAGTCAATGATTCCTCCAGTGACCTCTTTAGAAGACACTTGAAATATATTAAAACTGTGAGAACAGAAATAAGTTATGGCAACTTGAAAAGGATGTCTAGAGCTTTTCTTGAGGACTCCTTCTTGTGTTGCAATCTAAGCAACTCCAAATGGTGCTTCAGGTATCTTTCTATTTTTATCTTCTTTTTTTTCTTTTTTTTTTTACACAAAACACAAAGATATGAAGAACCAAAACATTTAACATACTATATGTTTGGATGAAAGCTTTTCTTTGTGACCCATAAAGCTGGACACTCATGTGCATTACTAATGAGGTGATGTCCTGATGTTGTTGAATGCTTCCACAAATATTTCTCAATCGTTTATGAATGTCTTCATCTGTCAAATTTATAAGACCCTCCAGTTGACATCCAGATGGACATTTATCCTCCTGCAAAAGAAAGAAAATCACAAAAACTTTCCAGTACTAATTCCAACAATTGTGCAATAACAATTTCTCTTAACCTAGAATTTATCTTAGTATTTTCTTAGTTAATGAATGCACTTTTATTATTTCATAGTGGTTTGTGATGTGCAATATCATATCTGATTTTTAATTCATGATTTGTTACTAATTTACTTATTAATTAATCTACTAAAAACAATTTGAAGATAAGTGATCTGCACTCTTACAATAAAGTTTCCAAAACAGGGTTTTCACAGTGATGCCATAGAAGAACTTTTTTTAAGAGTGTGATTCTCCAAAATCACTCACCCTCTCCTCATCAGAGCACAAAGGGTGTGTTGACCATGCTGGACACTGTCCAAATTTGCTGAAACCAGAGTGATTATGTTGTTTGCGACTGGATTTCAAGGTTGTACACACTGCAACAAAACCAAACACACTTGCATTACACTTTGTTTGTTGTCAGATGGGTGATGGTGGATAATTTTGAACATTTCGTTTTCATTAATAGGATATAATGTTGTAGGCTCATTGTTTGTTCTAATCTTGATGTGAAACCATCTTATAAAGTTTAAAATAAATAAAATAACTTGTATCTAAACCAGTAGGGCACAGACGACTATACAGTCTTATTTTAAATACTGCATATATTAAAGGTAAATGAGTTTTAATTGTTAACTGTGGTCAAGATGATAATATGATCTTTAGGATACACTGCCATACAACTGATACAACAATTTGTCACTCAAAAGGTGCATATTAGTACCTTAACCTATTAAAACAGTGTACTGTGAAACTTTTAGAGGTAAATAATGTACAAAGATGTCCTTTTGAGGGTACTGCCCCAGTGACAAAGGTCTGATTTTTGAGACATACTAAAATAAGCTTTATTTATTGAAACGTTAAAGAAACCATGATTATGTAAGCTGGTCTTTTTTTGTGGTTAAGACTTAACTGTAAGGTGTCTATTTCCAGAAAAATATTCTTAAAGCAGATATTTTGAAATAAAAAAATGAAAACACACACAAACAGCCCAAAACTTAAAGTGAACACATTTTTATTGGAAACATGAGGTATGATGGTTGTGTAAAAATATACATGGCAACATTACAGCTTTATGACAAGCAGTTTTTTGGTACTGATCATTCAAAGCAATGGTTATCTGTCTCCCCCCACCCCAAATCCCCTCTTTTTCTCTTTTCAGACAGGTCTGACCTTCATTCTCACTACTTTGAGAGAGTAATCAGCTGGTTTGAAAAGCAGCCACACGACGCCATTCTCAATCTCATAAGGGACTTTGGTGTTGGGGTCGTACTGGCCTCCTTTATAGTAAATCCCATTGAGATTGGCTGACCGGCAGTTATTGTACCACCACCCGCCACCATACATCTCCGCACAGTTCTCCTCCCACTTATCGTTGTCCCTATCAAAGGTGCTAAACTTCATGCCGGCATGTGAAAGGAAGGATCCGAGCTTAGGCTGCCCGTCCACTAACGCATCACCTGCGTCCCCCGTGTACTGGGACACGGTCAATGGGAACCCATCTGCCTCCGAGCCAACTCTAAAACTGTACTCGGCATACACCTCGTTCCCTTGCCAGTCCTGCAGCTCAACTCTCAGAAGACTGTCTTTCTGAGTGAGAAGGTGTAGAAAGATGTTGCCGATCCAGACCTCTCCCTTACCCTGTTGGTCTACCTGCCCAAAACCATTTCGATACTCCTTCCAAGTGCGATTGAAGTTAACAGACCCATCCTCCCGCTGCTGAACCAGAGCCCATCCCCCCATCCCAGTGTCCTGGTCACAGTAAACCTCTACTACCTCCTCCGACCCAGCCAGCTTTATTTTGAACAGGCCGCTCTGACCGCCGTTAACATGCTTCTGCTGGATTTCAACGCAATCTGAAAGAAGATTACACACCCGCTGATTAGAGCAAAGCTGCATTGCAAATTCGCTTCATTAATTTCGGAACTAATATGGAATTTACATCGTTTCTGGATGGGTGCATCTGAGTGCAATTAAATGTGACATGTTGTTTGTAATTACTTGGATATCAGTTTAGTACATTCACATGTTTCCAAACTCTTCCTGATATTGTCAGTATTATCAAGAGAATTTAATTTGCTAATGGTTCACTTGTGTATGTTGCTTGAGTTAAGAGTTTCACTCAAGTGTACCTCCACCAACAAAGCCATCCTTGCGCTCGTCCTTCGATTTCAAACTTCGCGCGTGGATGTCGGGCAGATCCTCTTCAACATCACCACGCATAAACGCCCCGAAGTCATCCCCATCAAAAAATGGGTCGCTAGAGAGGGTGGTCTTTGAGAAACTTTTGGTTCCATCTGACACGACTGTTTTTGTGGAGGTTGAAGATGAGGATAACGTTTGGGTGTTAGTGCCAAGCCCCTTGAAGAAGTCTTCACCGAAGCCCCCTAGATCACTGGTGCCGTGAGTGAGAGAAGTGATGGATTTTTCGGAATCAGAACCTCCTAGTTTTACTAAATCGTCACACCCAGGCCCGCTAGACGTAACCTCAGTCTTCTCCACGGGGCCGTCTTTGGTGTGTGTTACCACTTTGCGCACTGTCTTGGTGCACTGCTTGACGGTGGAGGTGGAAGAGGAGGAGGAGGAAGTTGAGCCCGTACCTGGTGTGGGGAACTTGCTAACAGTTGCTGCAGATTCGGCAGTGGAACCTTCCGCCTCCAGAGTGAGCTGCATCTGACCCACGTCCCCGAAGAGGAGCTGCTTCTGCTCGGCCGTACCCTTTCCGCTTTTGTATATGGAGGGTAACACCACGTCCTTCAACGGCCTGCTCTTCATGATTCCCAGGGAACTGACTGTCTCCACACTCTGGACGCGGAGAGCATCCAGATGGTCCATTTGCTTGTCCAGAGACACGTAGCTCTCCTTGTCCACCGTGAACTCACTGTAGCTGGCGCAAGAGCCCTTGCATGTGCGTAGTTTGATGTCGATGTCGACCTGCACCAAGAGAGCACATTGGGAGAATGTGCTTTAATAGTAAGTTATATCAAGAAATCAGTGAATAGATAGGTAGATAGATAGATTCCTACGTCTCAGAGAGAGAATGACCACATTCAAAACCATATGTCTGACTTTCTGTTGGTCCGAGCTAATAAGTGTAAATTAGAAAGTTGTCTGGCTCGAGGAGTGAAATATACAAACAGATTTTTGTAACTGTAGATAAAACTAACAACCCAACTTTTGTCAAAAGGTGGCGCTACTGAGCCCTCACCATGCCTGTTTCTGAAACTTTGCACATGTCTACTGGCTAATAAATGTGATGTGTCTGACGAGTTTCATGCAATTTCAAGCATGCTAAGAGTCTCAAAAGCATCCTAAAAGAATGGTAAAGTTTGCCACGGCAACAGTATCAAAGATATTAAGAATCCATTCACAGGTCTACATCTGCCGTGTATTTACATTATACAGATGAAGTTTGAAGCAAATCGGGTTAAAATAAGAGGGTGATTTCAAAGCGATTTCAAAGGTGATTTCGAAGTGATTTCATTAGATAGATAGATAGATAGATAGATAGATAGATAGATAGATAGATAGATAGATAGATAGATAGATAGATAGATAGATAGATAGATAGATAGATAGATAGATAGATAGATAGATAGATAGATTTTGCTGAAATATTTTTCTCACCTCAAGTCGCTGCATTACAATAACTTGATCTTTGACCTGCGACTTCAAAGCGTCCAGTAACCGGAGTTGACGATCGATTTTAATCTTGATATCAGTAATTCTCTGTCTCAGCTGATCAGCCAATGAGGCGTACCTGTTATCATTACCTGGGTGAAAGTAGGAAACATTATTTGAATTGTCTTCAAAATTAATCTTTAAACTTGGCATTAATTATGAAAAATGTCCAAAAATCAAAGATTGAATCAAAGCGAATCCTTACCGGAGCTAGAGGTCAGTCGCTCTCTCAGGTAAGTGTAAGTGTTTTTGGACGCTTGATCAGCAGTGCGATAAAGTTTCTTGCCCTCGTCCAGGAGACTACGAATCTTCTCGATCTTCTTGAGGATATCGTAGTCGGCTTTGTCCATGAGGCCTTGAATTCGGCAGCCGGATGGACATTTGCTTCCCTGAAGAAATGAAATGGTCTTTAGCTAACTCGTTGTTGGGCCTTATTGCACTTTTCTGTGCTTGATGAAACCTTCAATCGATATGTATGACTTAAATAATAAATAAATACCCAGTCATCATCTGTACACATAGGCCATTCTTTTGCCTGACAGGTATCTTGTGCCTTGTAACCGTGTTCAATAGGACGAGCACCTCTAGGGTTCACGACTGTGTCCTCTGACTGGAAAAAGAGTCAGAGAGGGAAAACTACTTTAAGTGTGCAAATACATTGTGATCAATGCATAAATAAGTAAATTATTAGTGCTATTTGTTTAAGAATCCAAATGGGTTTAAATAAATGAAGTGCATGAAAGAAAAGGCAGAAAGAAACTTACCAGAGCAGAGGACACAACGACGAACAGGCAGAGGAGCGAGTGTGTGAGCTGCATCTCGGGCCTCTTTGTGCAGAATACAGACTCTCACTGCTCACACATCCCATATGAACCCTTCTGATTGATCAACAGATTGAGTCATTATTGACCATCGTCACTGTCCAATCCCCCAGCCCCGCAATCTGGAACAGAGAACAGTGTGTGAACATACCCTCCCTCCCAGAAACAGAGAGAGAGAGAGAGAGAGAGAGAGAGAGAGAGAGAGAGATGCAAATTACAAGAGATTACACAATTTTGACCATTATCTGGTTTACGGGAAAGATGACATTTGTACTTGTACAAGAACTGACATCCTACATCCTTTGTGGGGATAGGAACATATTAATGGAATATATATTTATTGTATAATTAATTATTATAATTTTTTATTATAATTTTTAGATATGTGTGTGTGCTTAAAAGGTCAGATTTATTTTATTTTATTTTATTTTATTTCAAATAAATGCTGTTCTTTTGAACTTTATATTTATCAAAGAGTGCTGAAAAAACATTGCAGTTTCAACAAAAATACTAAGCGCACAACTGTTTTTATAATTTATAATATTAATAATAATCTTTTTTCTTTTTTGACAGTGAATCAGAAGATTACAATGATTTCTGAAGGATCATGTGACAATGAAGACTGGAGTAATTATGTTGAAAATTAAGTAATAAATTGTATGTTAATATATATATATATATATATATATATATATATATATATATATATATATATAATTAGCTGTTATGTTAAATTGTAATAATATTTCATAATATTACAGTTTTTGATATTATTTTTTGTCAAATAAATGGAGCCTTGATGAGCATAATGGATTTTCAAAAATAAATAGAATTTCAATACTGACCCCAAAACTTATAACGGAAGTGTATATGGCAGAAAGTTGTTTAACATTTGAACTATATTTTACACATTTCTATTTAATTTTAGGGTTGTGGATAGATCATTACTTACTGACTGATTCAACAGGATGATTCACTGAATGTTTGCAAATGTGATTTGCACAATGAAAGTGGGAACTTGTGTCTGTGAAGATCATACTGTCCTTTTCAATTACACAACTAATGTTTGTTTTAAGTTGTTTTTGATGTGCACTCTCGTTGCACTGCAGATAACATGTCTTATGTTGATGAAAGACAGCTCAGCTTTAATGTTCTTTAAACATGATTATAGGAAGGAGAACAATTCCGGCTACCAAATTTTCATCCAATGCCAACAGAATCTATAACAATTTTGAATTCAAATACATTTATTATTATAAAAAAAAAAACATCCAAAGTGGCATTTTGCTTCTGAAATGATATTACAAATTGAATATTTAATTGTTAAATTTGGTGACCATTTCTGTAGGGTCTAAAGCACTTGTAGTAGCCTATAATATAAATAAGTGCATCCTTAAAATATAGCCTAAGGTATTTGCAAATTAAACCTTTACATATGGTCATAATAGAAAAAATGGCAACTGCTAAAGTAGCAGTGTAGCAATAAATATAGTAATATAGCAGCACATATAATGCACATTGTGTGTGTGTGTGTGTGTGTGTGTGTGTGTGTGTGTGTGTGTGTGTGTGTGCGTGCGTGCGAACTGTCCTAGAATAGTAGGAACCACGATAATATAATTTTGTCCTACACGGATGCGATTGTGTGTAGAACGAGAATGTACTTTGAAAGTCTAATCTTGTAGTAAGTTTGCTATCGTCTGTCCGCATAAAAGAAAAAAAAGAAAAAATAAATTCAAAAGAAACGCGTTTGTCGAGCATGACGAATCTCACGCGCATATCCGGGAGTTTGCATCGGTTGACATTGAGAGTTTGTTCAACCTCACCACTGCCTTTCTTCGGGAATAATGTCTCATATTCACACAATATCACCGAATCTGCAACTACTGTCAGATGTTTTACAAGAAAATCAGGTCACAGAATCAGTATCAGACATTACGCCTCATCAGCACACCGAACTCTACGGATTGGATGCGCTTCGGGGTTTTGGGGTGATACTGCAACGTCAGGTATTTCAATTAAATTATTTACTTTATGTATTTTGACATTGGATATAAGTTATTTATCCATTTCTGCATATTTTAGTTCTTGAGTAGAACGTACACAAAACAAGCGAACTAAAAAACGTAGTTGTTTCCGTGACTGGCCATTAGATGTCACCAAAGCCTTTTCACTCTTTCACACTTTAAATATGTTGTTTGACTTTCACTGGCACTGCATTATTAAATGACATCAAAACAACCGAGAATCTGAAAACAAATGATTGACTACTAAACATTTCCTTCCAACTTGTTCTCAAGCTAACTTTAGTGGAATTATGTATGTTCATAACGTTTAACAACCTAAAATATTTTTGTCTTAATTAAACATAGCCTACTCATGTTATTACGATAGAGCCCTAGCAAAAAAAAAAAAAACAATATTGCAAAATGTTTTGCTTGTAAAAGCGTGCTAATGCAACATTTACCTAGAATAAATGCCACTTGGTTTGATATTTTGTTTTTAATTCATACATTCATATACATTTGTAAGTGTGGCGTAAGTGTCAAAATAGCCTATGGGCCAATTTTGTCTTGATGAAATTGTGTAAACAAACAATCTCACAAAATCTCTCCCATGCAGTTCCTCAGCTCATATATGGTGGGAAATTGGACTTCCTTGTGTTTGATTATCTGTCAGAAATCACCATGTCACTGCTCTCAGCAGCCAAAACTAAAGCACCTGTAAGTTATTTATACCTGATGTGACCCACAAAACTGATATTTAACAATATTTTTTAACTTAATTTGATAATTATGATGCACATTGAGATTAACAATGCTCCATTTTCTTTAAGAACATGGGATACGCTCCTGATTTTGTCCTTTCACTCACCCCATTTATTAAGGATATCAGCAAAAGAGGTAATGTAAAGTTATGACAAGAATGTGACTTTTACCCAGACACATTTTTATTAGATTAATTCATGTTTATATGGGTTGTATTGTGTTATGTTTACTTTTATCTTATAATATAACATGCAAAAATGGTTTATCTTCATTCATAATATTTTATGGAAATACTTTTTAGACTGAATGCCTTGTTGTCATGCTGTTTTGTTTCTTCTTCCTGTAGGCATTCGTGTGGTCAGTAATGCTGGAGGAGTCAATCCTCTTGCCTGTGGAGCAGCTTTACAGGAAGTAGTTAAAAAAGCGGGACTTGACTTGAAGGTAGCTGTGGTCACTGGCGATGACCTGATGCCAAAGGTAATTGAACTTTAGTTTTTTCCTGATACTACAGCCACATCACTAGGTGTCAGTATAATCCAACATGAAAACCAGCATGATGCATCACAACAAACAATACAGTTTTGAATGTTTTGTATTTAGTTTCTTAGCATCTGTTATTCAACAGACATTGACGAATATTTAAGGGCATCATATTTAATGAATCGATTTATTTATTTATTTTTTTACAAATTTATAATGTCTGATTCATTTATAATGTCTTTTCACACTTTATTTTTTATCAGAGAGTCCTGAAAATGTGTTATTAGTTTCCACAAAAATATTAAGCAGCACAACTGTTCATCATTGATCATAATAAGAAATATTTCCTGAGCATCAAATCAGCATATTAAAATGATTTCTGAAGGATCATGTGACTCTGAAGACTGGAGTATTAATGCTGAAAATTCAGCTTTGCATCACAAGAATAAATTACTTTTTAAAATAAATTCAAATAGAAAACAGTTATTTTAAAATATAAAAATGTTTCACATAGTGCTGGGCAATGATTAATCGCATCCAAAATAAAGTTTGTGTTTACATAATATATGTGTGTAGTGAGTATAATTATTTATATATATATATATATATATATATATATATATATATATATATACACACACACATACATGTATATATTTGCATGCATATAGTGTATATATATTTATACATAAGTTATATTAAATATAAATATTAATATATCAAAATATATTAAATTAACATATATTATATTAAATATGTTAAAATATAAAAATTTGAATATATTAATAACACATTTTTCTTAAATATATACATGCATGTGTGTGAATATTTATATACAATTTATATACAATTTATATACCTTTTATTTTGGATGCGATTAATCGCGATTAATCGTTGCCCAGCCCTAGTTTCACAATATAACTGTATATTTAATTAAATAAATGCAGCATTAGTGAGCATAAAAGCATTTAAAGAAACGTACTGACCTGAACCTTTGAACGGTAGAGTATAATTAATACTTTTAACACTACTTATGGGCACCACCTGTAAAATATTACCCTATTTTTGGAAGATTGCAACATCTAAGTATGAGTTATTACTTTAGCCATAGGACTAATACTATTATATCCTCTACCCTTACTTAGGAATTTTTAGACAGTGTTGAAGTCTTTCCTGTCATCTTTTGGTTTGTTGTGTATCCTAGAAAGAGTCTTTGACTGAACTGAGGATGACTGATTCATTGGGAAAGAAACCACTTCCAAAAAGCGTTCACAGCATGAATGCGTATTTTGGGTAAGAACTACAAGTTAATTGCAGCGTGTCATTGGTCCTGTCTGTTCTTCATGCCTGGAGCTGCACTGGTGGTTTGAGCATATGAGATTCAGCTTTCTCGTCTCTGTATCTCTCAGCGCCCTCCCCATTAAACGTTGCCTGGATCTCGGGGCTGATATTGTTGTGACGGGACGCTGTGTGGACAGCGCTGTGGTTCTTGGACCGCTGATGCATTCTGTACGGTTTGTCACGCAGGAGCGTTCTTCAGATTTCTTGTGCAACAGAGATTGTGTAACAGACTCATCAGTAACGACGAGTTGGTAATTTGAACCTTCTTCATCAACACAAAACCGAAACAAGTTACACACCGGCTGTGTATCTTTTCAGAAAGAGCTAAGTTTACTTTAGCATCTACAGGGAGAGGTCCAGACTTTCAAAATCAAAAAGAAATTCACATTCAAAGTTTTCTTGTTAAGCTGTTATTGCTGTGGTGCTTTTAACCGTGTTTCTGTATATATTTGGCAGAATTTTTCATTCACAAAAAGTGCATATTTTGCATCCACAAAACCTTTTCTCAGTCTAGCATTTGAATTTTCTAGACAAACTAAAGATTCCTTGACTTTATTTAATTAAATATATATATATATATATATATATATATAATTAAAAATCTTGTAAATATATTTAAATGTTTTTTAAAATATGTCTGTTATAAATAAGTGTATACATAATTTATATAGCATGTTGACAAATTTGTATTACAGTCTTTGATATTTCATTTTTATTTTCTTTCATTCGTAGTTGCATTAGATTTTCATTATTGTAATGTATTTCAAAATACTGTAAGTAGTATATATTTACACACACTTACACGCACACACACACACACACACACAAACACACATACAGTATATATATATATATATATATATATATATATATAAATCAAATATGTATATATATGTATATATACATATATATCAAAAAACAAGATTTTTTTTTAATGAGTCTCTCTTAAATGCACAAATTATTTGCATAAAACTTATTATAACATTTGTCTTTTAACAGTTTGCCTGGGACTCCAATAACTATGACCTGTTGGCTGCTGGAAGGTACTGTTGAATCTGTGAGGTCTTGAAACACACACATGTACACACACACGCACACATTGTGTTTACATGTTTACTGGGTATTTTACATAGACCATAATGGTTTTTATACTGTACAAACTGTATATTCCATCCCCTTACGCTAACCATACCCCTAAACTCACTCATCGCACAAAATAAATGTTTAGAAACATTACTTAGTATGATTTATAAAGCTGTTTTCCTCATGGGGTCCAAAAAATGTCCTCGCAAGGACAAGGATTTCGGGTATTGCCATTTTTGTGCAGGCATTTTGTCATCTTAATGTACGCTTTACTTGGCCACACACACACACACACTCGTGTGAGGTGAACATAAGGTCAGACAGTCATACATGAATCATTTGTTTTAGTTGCGTGCTGTGAAGAACCTTTCATTGTAAGAATATGTGTGGTTAACCATTTATGTTATTAGTCAAGGTCTGTACCTGTTTGGGTTACCATGAAATTTCATGAGAATTTTTTTTTCTGTTGTAGCCTTGCAGGTCATCTGATTGAGTGCGGTGCACAGGCCACAGGCGGGATTTTCACAGACTGGCACACAGTTCCTGACTGGTAACAACTCAAAATCTGATGTATTCATGGTGGCACATTTAAACTCAAAATCAAAAGAGAACAATTCATTGTATTGTGACTATTTCATAACTTTTTCCTCCATAAATTCGCATTACAGTCAGTCATCTGTTATATTTCTTTGTCAGTTGCATTAGATTATCATTATCGTAATAACGGACAGAGAACTAAGGAGAACTCAGAGCAAACACAGAGCAAAGAAAATAACTAATGAGATAATTGATGAACAAACAGGTTAATGGGATGAATATTCAGATAAACTGAAAACTGTCTAGACAGAACCAAAACACATTGAAACATAGCCAAAACAGAACAAAACTGACTATAACTATAACATACAGTATACTGTATATATACACCTGAAATTAAATGCAGTCTTTCCTTAAAGATTGTCATGAAAATAATGTCACAGTGCCAAAAAATCTGATAACACTTTATTTTACAATGTCCTTGTTACATGTAGTTACTTTAACTTGTGCATAAACCACACCCTAATCCTAATCCTAACCCTATAGTAAGTACATGTAGTTAATTATTGTTACTCAGTACTTAAATGTACGGTGTATCACAGACACCTTAAAATAAAGTGTAACCAAAAATCCTAATGGTCCATAAAAAAGGCTTTCTTCTCTTTAAGTGAAATAAAATTGGTTAATTCTAATTATTATGTGCATTCTCATTTGATTTGCAGGGATAACATGGGCTTCCCTGTGGTAGAATGTTCTGCTGATGGTTCATTTACACTGTCCAAACCTCCAAAAACCGGTGGGCTAGTTTCTTTTGGTACAGTGGCAGAGCAGTTAGTGTATGAGATCGGAGACCCACAGCATTACCTCTTACCTGATGTCACATGTGACTTCTCCAATGTCACCATTACTGAGATCCCAGGTCATTCTTTTTTTTTTTAGTCAGCTTTTACTGGATCTTACATGCATTGTTGTTTCTGATACTGTGTCAGTGGCATATTTAAAATTTACGAATGATTTTAATATTGTGGAGAGACAATTTTAAGCAAGCCGAAGCTGGTTGGTGACAGTAGTTATCTCCAGGAGAAATCCTCCCGCAGTGATCAGATTGTTGTTTATTATCTCTAAATATCTGACTCAGCCCCATTGATTTTACACCAGTTGTCTAGACTGGCTACTTTAGAGCCGGTTCCAGCTATCTACTATAACCTTTACAACCTCTTCCATTTAAATGTTATTTTCTTTATCACAAAACAAACATTTTATTTGTTCCATCTCATTGTCCATGTAATCAGTAAGCTAACAGTACATACGTACACTAGCTTGATTTGATCTTTTGTGGAAACATTAAAAAATGCTGAGATCAATATGTTACATGGATATTTTAAGGGCTGATATCTAAAGACGAATGTGACCAATAGCTGCTATATATATATATAAATATCACAAGACGGATGAATTTAAATGAACATTTATTTTATTTTTACTCGAAACCAAAACTGACATAAATTAAGATCATATGAAGAGTTCAGATGCAAAAGCCTCTAAGTGCCATTTGAAATTTTCTTCTAGAATGATAATTTTTATCAAGCTTGTATATTTAAGTTCAGTGATTTCACTTAAATGGCAATGATAATTACCTATTAATTGTTATTTAAGTGAAATTGCTGAACTTAAATATACAAGTTTGATAAAAATCATCATTAAAGAAGAAAATTTCAAATGGCATTTAGAGGTTTTTGCATCTGAACTCTTCATATTATGACATTATTTTATCATTATATATTTCTAAATAAATTCTAAACATTCATTATTTGTCATTCACTATGAATTATTTTGCCTTTCTAGATGTGGATGGTGGAGCAGTGAAAGTAGATGGTGCCAAGGGATCACCTCCATCAGGCGACTACAAGGTGGGTAAACCTTTCCACCCGAGTTGGTTTAAATCAGTCATTTTAATTAATTTATTATATAATAATCAAGAATTAATATATAAGCTTTTAATAAAATAATTGGTTATGGTTTGTATTTTGTCACCTTAAGGTTTGTGCCACATATGTGGATGGGTTTAGGGCGACTGCAGTTTGTCCTGTTGGTGGTCCGAGAGCTGTGGAAAAAGCCAGAAGAACAGCAGAGAGTATTATCAAAAGGTTAAGGCTTTACTTCTAGTGATTTTGTATGTCAAATACTTAATATTTCATTCTTTTTTTAAAAGTGTAAAAAATTTCCATTTTCCATTGGATTTTGCAATACAAATTGGTATAAGTTAGATTAAAGGACAATTTGCATAGTACCTACAGACGCAAAAACCAATGCGGACAAATACCAGATTACAGTACGACACTTCTTAGACATTCCACAAACCAACAAACGACGACTGAACATGTTCAGTTGGTGAAAACAAGTGCTGATCAATGGCAACGGACTCCGGTAGGGGTAACACACTGATCCGACAAAACCCAGACAAAGTGTCAGTTTGGCGTGAATTGGCCTTTTGCCAGTCAAGATTAAGTTTCCTAAAAAAAAGTTACAATAAAATGTTTTAAAGTGTTTAAAAAGTGTATTAGAGCTTTTAATGCATGATAAAATGATATGAAATGAACTGTACTCTCTTAGAAGAAAAGGTTCTATATAGAATCATAAAGGGTTCTGTCAGGTGCTTTATAAATAGTAGTTTCCCATCATGGGATCATTTTATAAATTTTGTTTTGAGGGAAAAACACAATAATTATGGTCAGAAATCGTTCGTATCGCTCTGTAACAAGCGCTGAAGAAGCCTCAGAAGCTAAAATTAGGCATTTTGTGTTCTTCATGCGCCATTAGTGATCGACCAATCACAACAGACTGGGCCGTCTGACCAATCAGAGCGCAGGGTAGGCTCTTAGAAAGGAGTGGTTTAGAGTGAATCTTTGAATTTGAATGAGAAAAATAAAGTGTTTTCTGACCTTGAATTCATGTAAGCCTATTGTAGGAGACCTTCAAAAAAACCCTTTAAAATAACAGTTTTAACGGAATTTTATGAATTAAACAGCTTGTAAATATATGGAAGCTTGTTTCCGCCACTGAATAAAAAAAATAATAATAATAATAATTGCGTCTTTTATCTCACAATTGCGAGATATGAAGTCAGAATTGTGAGAAATAAAGTCACAATTGCAAGATATAAAGTCGCAATTCTGAGAAATAAAGTCGCAATTGCGAGATATGAAGTCGTAATTCTGAGAAATAAAGTCGCAATTGCGAGATATGAAGTCGCAATTCGGAGAAAAAAAGTCGCAAAAAAAAGAAAAAAGTTTTTGTGAGAAAAAAAGACAGAATTGCGTCTTTTTTCTCACAATTGGGAGTTTACATCTCGCAATTCTGACTTTATAACACATAATTGCGAGTTTATATCTCGAAATTCTGACATCTTTTCTCAGAATTGTGAGATAAACTCGCAATTGCGAGTTATCAGGCCAATTCTAAGGGGAAAAAAAGACTAACTTTAAAGAAAACTTTATATTTCACAATTCTGACATTACAACACGCAATTTAGACTTAAAATCATGCATTTCTGACTTTATAACACGCAATTGCGAATTTATATCTTGCAATTGCGACTTTATATCTCGCAATTCTGAATTTATAACACAATTGTGACTTTATATCACGCAATTCTGACTTTATATCTAGCAATTCTGACTTTATAACACGCAATTGCGACTTTATACAGTATCTCGCAATTCTGACTTTATATCTCGTAATTCTGACTTTATATCTCGTAATTCTGAGAAATAAAGTCAGAATTGTGAGATAAAAATTCGCAATTACCTTTTTTTATTTTTCATTCTGTGGCGGAAACAAGCTTTCATATAAATATACTTTACCACTAGAACAAATCGAAAAAAAAAAAAACAAAAACATTTAATATGCAAGTATTAGGCAATAATATAAGACAATTCTCCTTATATAGAATATTTTTGTATATAAAGGGCTCTTGAAATTGAGTCAAGAACCCTAGGGTTTTATATAGAACCTTATTGAACCTTTTTTTCTAAGACTGTAGCACTTTATGCTGAAACATCATCTGTAGGACCCAGCGAATTTTCAGACAGCTGGGTTTGGAGGACTATGCTGAAGTCAACATTCAAGTTCTAGGCGCTGAGGACACATACGGACCACATGCAGTCAATAAAGTAGGCTGTCTGTTTCTGTTTTCCATTCAAGATTTTGTTTAAAATCACAGTCCGTTTACAATTAGAACAAATAACCTACAGTTTTTGAAGGCAGTTCTTTATTGCGCAGGGTATTCGTGAGGCTGTGGTTTGGATGGCCGTCCATCACAAGCAGAAGAAAGCGCTAGAGTTTTTCTCCAGAGAGGTGGCACCAGCGGGAACAGGCATGGGTGAGTTACAACCTCAACTCAATCTTATCCTACTCTGTTTCCAAACCACTGTGGTTAAGCTCACTGTTCATTTAAAGCTGAAGAAACATTTAAACATCTTAGATCAGTATCTTATTTCTCTCTCTCTCCCCTCTACAGCTCCAGGACTCACAGCTATTGTGGGAGGGCGACCAAAAATGTGAGTGTTAGTTAGTCGTTCTTTAAGTACCAAAAACTGTTTATAACTTTGAATAAAAGTGTACCATGAAAAATGTTGTGTACGTCTTATTTCTCTTTCTAGATCGCCAGTTCTGAAACCTTTCTTTTTCCTGCATCCCAAAGCAGATATGGAGGTATTACCATTTCCCCCCCATGATAATACCAATTTTTTGTTTTATATTTACTATTTTATACTATATATGTCATTCTTTTAAAGAATCATTGAAATACCATGTTTTATGAATATGGTAATACAGTACCATAGTATAGGGTGAATTCAGGCAAACTGGTTCACAATTGAGATGAATGGAAAAAAGTGTCCCTATTAACATGAATTCATGCTACATCTGATACCATCATCACTGTATGTTTTTTTTTTATAAGGGAACTGATACAACAAAATCAAAATGTGCATTAAATTAAAATGTCATTCCATATGGATTGGACAGAATTTGCAAATGGCTCATTTAAAATACATATATGGATGATTGTGTGAATGAATGACTCTTAATTGTTGATTTCAGGTGCACATTCATGTGAATGGGGAGCTTGTGGAGACACACAGAGAGGTGGTATCAGACCCGTCATTAGCAGAAAGACATGACCCCTCCCTCCCCTCAGAGGAATACAGAGGAAACCCCACAGGTACCCTGCTGATTGTATGTGGGAGACAAAATGTAAAGTGAATAGTTCACACAAATGTGATTCTTAGACTACCTGACACTACTTTAAAAGTTTAGGGTCAGTACTTTTATTTATAAATTAAACAAAAGTGACAGTAAAGACATTTATAATGTTACAAAAAATATATTTCAGATAAATACTGCTCTTTTGAATTATTGACTATTCATCAAAGATTCCCAAAACTTTATCACAGTTACCACAAAAATATACCAAAAATACCACAAAACAGCACAACTGTTTTCTTTGATAATAAACATATTAATTAATTACAATATAGTGATTTCTGAAGGATCACGCGACACTGAAGAAGTAATAATTGACATTTAAAATATATTCAAATAGAACATAAAATATATATTAAAATATATTCAAACTATTTCACAAAATGATTTCTTTACTGTTTTTTTTTTTTTTTTTTTTTTTTAACAAATAATTTGTGAGACTTCTAAAAGCTTTAAAGAAATCATACGGACTCCAAACTTTAGAATTGTAGTCTACACCATCTTTTCACCTTAATCTTGCTTCCCAGCACCAAAGTTTTTTTCTCTCCAAAATTCTTCCCAAATCAGCACATTGTGACTAATCCTTTTTAATGACAGACTCTTGTGTATCAAAACCGTCTCTTTTCTCATGGAGGTAAGCATGCAGTGTTTGATATGACCTACTTGAAGGTGAAAGTGGATTGAATGTTTGAGCGACAAACTCAACTGAAAAAAATAGGCTTAAGCCTGGTTTTAAGGGCCAATTTGATTGTTCTACCAAGAGAAGGTTTTATAAGATCCCTTGCACCGGAATCCAGTGCTGCTTGTTTTCCCAGAGTTCTTTGCCAGAACACTACAAAGGTTGTGCCTTTCAGAGAGCCTAAAGCAGTGTTTGCATGAGTCTCTTTATCTATTTGCCACTTCTCAGTTGCCCTAAACAAGCAGCTAAACCCTTTAAATGATCGGAAACACCCTTTCATTGGATCTAGCTTTTAAACAGACTGTTATGCACACACTCGCATTCATCTATGCACACAAACACTGAAGGTCTTAAATACAAATGAACACAAAATAAAGCGACAGAGTCTGTGCTATTTTTTTCTTTTCTTTTTGTTTCGCTCTCCTTCCCTCTCAAACGGACAGACAGACGAACCTGGAGCCACGGTGATTAGAGCATCACAGAGGGCTGATTGTAAGAGGGGCTTCTAACATTACCGCAGCCTGAGGGCATTTTTCCGAGACAGAAAATCTGATTAATGGGGATGTAGCCAATGATAACCGCCAAAGAGCTGTATCTGTAGCCTATGAAATCTGTAGCCTATTTCTTTCTTCTGTGGAACATAAACGTTTTGAAGAATGCTCATGCTGCTCTTCTTTATGCAATAAAGGTGCATAACAGCAAAAGCTCCAAAAAGTACATGAATGCAGTCGTATAGTATCTTCTCAAAGCTTAGCTTTGAATGAGAAACAGACTGAATTTTTGTTATTATTCGTAGAAAATGTTGAGCATCTTGGGCATTCTGCTTTTAAACATCTACTTCTGTGTTAGTCATACAGATTCGAAACGTCATGAAGGTGAGTAAATGATGACAAAAAACATAGATACTTAACATTGGGCTTTTTAGACATGGGACAATAAGCAACTACTCACGACATCCTAAGAACCACATTGCAACACACTGGCAGCCACCCAAAACACTGCAGCGTCATAGTGGCGTGATGCATTTTCTACAGGAAAACATACACTACCATTTAAAAGTTTTAAATAAGGCCATTATTAAATTTATTCAAATTTATTTAATAAAATTTATTATTATTATTATTATTAAATAAATTATTATATACATTTATCATTATTAAATTTATTAAAATTTATGGCCATTATTACCATTTAAAAGTTTTTTAAGGCTGCATTTGTTTGGTAATAAATTAAATTAAAACAACAATATTGTGAAATATTATTATATTTTATTATAATTATTCAAATTTTATATATTAAACTGTAATTTATCCTTGTGATGCCGAAACAACTCAAATGTTCAGTGTCACATGATCCTTCAGAAATTATTCTAATATGCTGATTTCCTGCTTGAAATTATCAATGTTGAAAAAAAAGTTGTGCTGCTTAATATTTTTAGGGGAAACTGATACATTTTGTCACATTCTTTGATGAACAGAAAGTTCACAAGAACAACATTTATTTGAAATAAAAATAATTTATAACATTTGAAATGTCTTTACTGTCATTGATTTTTTTTATCTGACATTAAAGTCTTCATTTTGATCTTCTTCAAAAATAAAAAACTTACTGACCACAAACATTTGAACAATAGTGTGAATGGTCATTTTAATTTGCTCATTCCTATTTAAATAATCAATCAGATCAAGCACTCTGTGATCTGACTGAGAGCAAAATAAACTCGCTGTTAGTTCAACCTGCCAACTGCTGAATTGAATTACACTGAGAACAAAATTGTCTCTCTTTCAGATCTGCCTTCTGGGCCGCATACCTTCAGACTGGAGGATTTAGCATACACACGCAGTGGAGACAAAGGGGACTCTGCAAACATTGGTAAGTGTTTCTCCATGTGTTTTCACACGCAGTGAATAATATTTCCACGATGAGACAATTTGCTTATTGCATGTCAGTGTCGCACCAAAAAAGCCATTCTGGCTATAAATGCTTGTGAAAATCCTGGGTCAGGCCATGTTCTCTGACCACAAACCACGAATCACAGCCCACTGTCTGCAGCCCAAAAGGCAACACTCTCTTGTGATGTGGCAACTTGCCCTAGTTTTAACTTCATCTTCGATCTGACGGGTGGTTATGTGTCGTTCATAGTAGACTGTGAGTCTTTTTGTTTTGTTGTTTTTTACATCATTTGTTAGCTGTTCTCGTGTCGAAATAACATGTCAAACTCGTACTGAATCTATGTCTGTCTATCCATCCATCCATCCGTTTGTCCTACTGTCTGTACATTATTATAAATAAATAATTGCATGCAAATGCAATACATTTGTAAATGTAATGCAATGCAATGCATAAATGCAAATGTAGAGAAATTCTGGTAATCTATGACTTTTTGACCGTGTGAGTTGTACTGGGAACATGAAACGACTAAACTTAAAATCATGTTTTTGAGCAAAGTAACAGATGTTTCTTTGAAAGTTACATAAATATGGTAATATCATTCAACATGATGCCGGTATAAATCAAATATTTAGGGTAGATGTCTCACATGTCTATTCCATATATCAATAAATCTGTATGTATAACGTCTGTGTCTAGGGGTTATTGCAAGGCACCCGCTGTATTTCCCCTACCTGAAAAAGTGTTTAACTGCTGAGGTTGTGGAGCAGTATTTCCAACATTTGATCAGAAAGGATCCGACTGATGAACCCTCCGTCATACGGTGAGAAGAATTCCAAAAATGTGTTAGCAGATGTGCTTTCAGTGGTGAAAGATATCAAAACGTTATGGTTTGATGAGGCAAAAAGCACAATAGCAGATCTTTTGAGTAAATGATAATCATAAAACGCAATATAATACTTTGTTAGTAGTCTGTTTTTAAGGAAATCATTACCAGTTGATGTCTGAAGCTGTAAGGAAGTTAGTGTCACACAACATAAACATTGTAACACTTTCATACTGAGCTTCTCAACATCTGCAGCCTGCACAGCTTTTTAAAGACCTGTGTGTGAGTGCGTGTCTGGTTTTATGGGTTGGGGAAAACGCCTTTGGTGCCGCTAATGAGGACCACCTCATGCTGAGGACTGACATGTCTAGATGCCTGTCTGTATGAAAGTGTGGTGTGAGCTAATGCACAGATGTGTGAAAACCGGGAGGTGATCTCAATTAAAATAATGTATTTCACATGTTTGTGGTGGCTTCCAGGTACGAACTGCCTGGCATTCACGGTCTGAACTTCATTCTTCCGAACGCACTCGGAGGGGGAGGGGTGGCGTCTCTGCGCAGCGACCCTCAGGTAAAACACATTCATTCAAACAAACTCGCAAAATGGACACAGACACAGTGACTTCAACAAGTGTGGCTATTTTTAAAGTTTTATATTAATGAAGAAAGCAGTTCACATTTTATATCTGATTACTTGATATAGCTATTTACAAGGAGTAGTTCACTTTTTAAAAAACTTTTGCTGATAATTTACTCACCCCCATGTCATCCAAGATGTCCATGTCTTTCTTTCTTCAGTCGAAAAGAAATTAAGGTTTTTGATGAAAACATTCCAGGATTTTTCTCCATATAATGGACTTCAATGGGAACCAAACGGTTCAAGGTCCAAAAGACAGTTTCAGTGCAAACTGCAAACTGTTCAAAGGGCTTTAAACGATTCCAGACCATGAATAAGGGTCTTATCAAGCGAAACGATCGCTCATTTAAAAAAAAAAGTGCATTCGTGATTCTCCTGTGCGAACTCGTTCATCAAAATGAACAAATCTTTTCCAGAGTCAAGTCGTTCATTTCGTTCGTTGAATGAACCAAATGACACGAAAAAAGATTTGTTCAATTTGTTAAACGAGTTTCAACAGGAGAGTCATGAACGTGCATCACAGAACAGAGCAAGGCGACATCTGAGCTCATTTTTTAAATGAGAGATCGTTTCGCTTGATAAGACCCTTATTCATCGTCTGATATCGTTTAAAGCCCTTTGAACAGTTTGCAGTTTGCACTGAAAGTGTCTTTTGGACCTTGAACCGTTTGGTTCCCATTGAAGTCCATTATATGGAGAAAAATCCTGGAATGTTTTCATCAAAAACCTTAATTTCTCTACGCCTGAAGAAAGAAAGACATGGACATCTTGGATGACATGGGGGTGAGTAAATTATCAGCAAAAGTTTTTTTAAAAGTGAACTACTCCTTTAAAGAAATGGCTCGAAAATGTTTTCTCACCCTTGTGTCATTCCAAACTTGTACGTCATGATACAAAATTTGGGGTCAGTAAGAAAAAAATACCACATAGTGAATCGTTGTGTTTTTAGTGTTACTAAAAATGTGTTATTCTTCAGGGAAAAGCCTACGGGCAAATGCTGCTTGACTACAAACTGAGAGGCCTACCTGATTTGAAATCAATGGTCGATTAAAAAGGACGAAGACTGAAAGATGCCGGTGGTGTGTTGAGATTCCACATTTAAAAAATGTGCTTCAAATGGATAATGTCAAGAAATAGTAGTTTTATAATGTCTGAAAATGCCCAGATGGATTATATTATGAGGTTTGTATAATGTAAACAGCGTCTTCCGTTTTACTTTGTGTCTACTAACAGTTTCCAAACTGTCCAAATGATTCCACGGAATCAAAATGTGAACTATTCAAACGCATAACTGTGCCTTTAATCATTTTTAGTTTCTGTTGTAATTATTAAGAATGATTAGTAGGACGAATGAGCATTAAAAAGAGCCAATCGAAGTTGAATGTGAGTTTTGTTGGGTCGTTGTTGAACATGCAAGCGCTTTGATATGTAGTGAATACATTAGAAGTACGCCGTACTTCACTTAGTTGTGTTGAGATGGCCACGTCTTACAGGCGACAGCAAAGCAATAAACCCTTGAAGTCCCCATATACAACGTCCTCTCATTACCTCTGACCCCTATCGACACAGGAAGGCAGAGAGCAAAAGGCTTATCCTCTTCTGATGACTGAGTTTGTGTTTACCGTTGAAGATATGTACTCTAAGGAAGAAGAATTTGCTTGAATGCCGCAGAAAAAACCTTTGCTCACCCAAACTCTCACACTTCATTCATTTTTCACTGTGACGTTAAAGGGGTGATGAACTGAGAAATCCAATTTTCCTTGACCTTTTGACATCTAAGAGGTCATCATATTATAAGAATATTCTTTAAGTTTCAGAACTGAAAACGTCCTTGTTAGCCCAATAAAAGCTTTTATTGACACCAGGCTCAGCAAACGACTCGTTTTTCAAAGTGATAACTATGATGTCAAAGAGGATAAAACAACACCCCCACAGAAGAAGATCAACGCCTACTTCAACACCGCTGGTTTAGCCCCGCCCACCGATTCGTGCATTACACGGATAGCTAAATAACATAGATGCCTACCTTGTGGTGAAAAAGCGGATCGAACTACCGAGCAATACAAAATATTGTGCAGCGCCTCGTTGTGGAAGAAGACAGTCGCTGCATAAGCTTCCTCTGGATTTCAATGGTAAACTTTATTTTTCATGACGTTCCAGCTGATGAGGGTTAAACATTGTCCGTATGTTCGCTTCATTTCACTAAGGATTGTTTTGTAAACAAGACTGGATTTGCAGACCGATTAAGATTAACACGGACTCTGGGTCGAACATGTATGGGCGAATCATTCCGGTTGCCGTTTTACAACATTGGACGTTTTCAAAACAATTTCCCCCAAGTGCATCGACGGGTGAGTTGAAACTCATTATAATATGCAAAACTTTTATCCTCTCACAGCAGTGGGCGTTTACTTCAAAGTCTTCAGTGCGAAACGCCCATAAAAAACCGAGCGTTTTTCAGCTACGCTCAAAACTAGGGTAGAAAATAGCCTATTACCTATTCATTTTGATGTTTTTGAATGCAAAAACCAATCGAACGTCATAAGTCGACCTCAGACAACAATATAATAAAATTTAAAAAGCCAGTTCATGACCCCTGTAACACATTCTTTTATTAGGTTTTATGGTAAATGCGATGTTTTGACCCGCATTAGCATGTGCTAACAGCGTGATCTTAGCGGCACAGAGGGATCAAAAGGAAGTGGAAGGCGAGACATGTGAAGAGTTCATTTGTCAACGGCCGACAGACAGATCCAGCAGTTCCTCATTGTGCGCTTGCAGAGCTTCTTGGCTTCGTCTCAATGCAACGGAGTGTCATTCACAACAAACACATACACGGTCACATAAACTGAAATCACTCTCCCTCAGAACTCACACATTTATCACAAGCGCATTCAGCTGTCACATACAGAGACTTTGGGATGCTGGGGTACAAAACAGGGAAGGAAGATAAATGGCTTGTCATTTATCACCCGCTATCTTTCAGCGCTCCACTGCTGTTCAAACAAGCAACAGACCCATGAGAGAGCACCAAGTAATCAGTAATCCCTCAACATTCAGCTTTTGCCCTCACTGGGACACCTTTGTTACCATTCTGACACTGATTTCTCCTCCTGTCCATCATCGCTCTCCCACTAAACTAAACCTCGGGGGGAGGGTGCAGCTTTAATCCTTTCCTTTATCTCTGAGTCAAGACTGTTTTGCATCATTTTGCTACAACTGTTACCACTTAATGTCCTCTTAAGCTCAATGTGGGTTTTTATAAACTTATGGAGCTGGACTATTTACAAGACAATTGGTTGTTTTCAATCCATTGACACACTCTTAGTTAAGACCGTTAGTTGCTATTGGTATTCATTAGTAGTGGTGCTGAACTCATGGTGAATTCAATCCTTTTCTGTTTTTGGAAATGTGATGGCTACATTTCTGGGGACTTTTAATAAAGTGCTGACATGTGCTCTGTCGGCACGGCCCACTAACTGGTCCATTGGTAAAAGGAGCTCTTGTTTGGTGCGGTCTGGGTGAATGTATTGAGGACTTTAATTATTGCCACATGGCATGAACCAGCTCTCAACTTCAAACCACCGTTGGCCAAACTTTCTGCTCTCACTTTTTCCACATTCATCTACCCTGGCCGTACCTACATCAGAGAAAATCCAGACGCTGCTGGAGCTCAGACATTCAGTTGAACTAGTTTATTTGTTCATTTTCGAGCAATAGCCATAAGAATGAATTAACTTGATTTGTAGAATTTGAAAAATTACTATATACACACACACATATATATATATATATATATATATACACACACACACACATATCGGTTTGCGTGCATTCTTTCTACACATTTTTAAAACATCTTGTCTACAGTAAAAAAAAAAAAACTTTACTGTAAAACTTAAACAGTTGTAGGCTAAGGATGGATGCATTCTGGTGAGATTTACTTATAAACTAATGGCATTGTTTTACATGCATACCAATATTTTACCGTAGCTATATGATAAGGTATCTTACAGCAAATCAATTATCAGGTTTTAATCACCTTTTCTTTCGTTTACATTTTACAGCTCTTCAATAGCGCATCAATAGTGACCAATAGTCATTTCAGCTAACGCACTGACGTCATGCCGGACCGCTGCTCTTAGAATAAAACGAAGCGGGGAAAGTGAAGCCTGAGCAGTACTGCAAAATGTTAGATTCTCTGGCTCTACTGTTGGAGAAAACCTTCCTACTTGCACATTTTAACTTTTTCAGAACCACTCCATCTAAACAAGAAAGATGCACAAACCGTCGCGAGGAGAGCACTTATTTCCAGCGCGGAGATCTTTTGGAGGTTCCTCGCACTTTGTTTACTCACTTTGGCATTTATCTCGGTGACAACAAAGTTGCCCACCTCATGCCTGACATACTGCTGGTTATGACCAGCAGCAACACATCCCAAATCCAGAAAGTAGTGACAAACAAGAGGTTACTTCTCGGTGTGATCTACAAGTATGCATCAATACGGGTTGACACGGTGGAGGATTTTGCCTTCGGATCTCCTGTTTTGCTCAACACAATGGATACTATCCTGAGAAAACAGCCGCTGGACGCTGAGGAGGTTGCCAGAAGAGCGGAAAAACTTATCGGTCATATTCCATATAGCCTTCTTTGGAATAACTGCGAACATTTTGTCACTTACTGCCGCTACGGGACAGCGGTCAGCCTGCAGACAGACAAGGTAAACGAGATTGGATTCCAGACAGTTTTTTTTTCTTTTTGAATCGGCGAGTCGATACTTCATATCAATGGCCAATATATAAAAGTTATTCATTAAATGTTGCCAATTTATTTTCTTTCTTCTTTGCGACACGCACATTAATGCATTTGCAAGGTATGTTTAAAATTGGTTTAGCAAAATCAATAGGCCTATAGTAAACATAAATTGAAATGCAAAATTTGTATCGATAAGGAAAAAGTTACAGACCTAGTCTATAAAACCTTATTTCTTAACAAACTTAATTCAATGCTAAACGGATAAAAGTGTTATTTCATTTTTGTACCTTTTGAATAAAAGGTACAAAAGTTGTTACTGGGGCGGTACCCTTTCAAATGTTACACCTTTTTTTTCATAACCTAGCCTACGCCTCAAAAAAAAAAACGTTTATGAGGCCACAAAAATAGGCCGTTTTTCATGCTATTTTATTTTTCAAGGCATTTTTTTTACAATAGTTTTTTCCCCATTTTTTTTAAATTCAGCTATATGTTTAATGTGAAATAACTAAAACACAACTTTTTAAAAAAAAAAATATATATATATATATATATATATATGCAAAAAATTGTATCGATAAGGAAAAAGTTACAGGCCTAGCCTATAAAACATTATTTCTTAACAAACTTAATTCATGGCTAAACGGATTAAAGTGTTATTTCATTTTTGTACCTTTTGAATAAAAGGTACAAAAGCTGCCACTGGGGCGGTAGCCTTTCAAGTTACACCTTTTTTCATAGCCTAGCCTACGCCTCAAACAAAACGTTTATGAGGCCACAAAAATAGGCCGTTTTTCAAGCTATTTTTTTTCAAGGGATTTTTTTTTTACATTTAAAAAAAAAATGTTATTAGCCTATGTTTAATGTGAACTAACTAAAACACTTTTCATAAAATAAAATAAAAATCATATGAAAATAAAAACATGTGACTGGTAGTAATGAGGATCTTGTAATATTTTAAAACAAATTTAAAAAAGTACAATCAACTTTATAGCCTATGCTATTGTTGTTAACTTTAAGCCCCCCAAAATATCAAAATGACTACATTACATTTAGAAAGAGGTGTAAACATTAAGCTTAATGTTTTAAAGCTTAATGTCTACACCTCTTTTTTTGTCAGAATAGGCTATAATTATAAAATCTTCAAGATTCTAAATGCCAGATTGTCGCAGGGTTGGATGTTCCACCGACCACTTTAATTCCAAACTTCCATCTCCAGTGACAACGTATTTTCACGTCATTTGCCTGACCGAGACCTTTATGGAAAATCTGGGTCATTTTAGCGCAAAAACAACAGCTTCATTCAGTGGCAAGTGGGTTTAGGGAGATGCACTCGTCCAGAAAAACATAACAGCACCTTCTCAGATGCGAATCACACTTTGCTTTTTTTTGTTTTTGTTTGTTGTAATGCTCTGAATCTCATCTATCCCATCTTTCTTTCATTCAACAGTTCTGTGAATGTTTCAAATCAGTAATCCGGGACCAGAGGAGTGTTCTTCTAACCACTATCATCGGAATGCTTTCCATGTTTTTTCTTGGAATAGCGCCGTCCACCGCACTTCTAACCTTTATCATTCCTTTCATCTTGTGGATGGCTGGATAAGAGACACTTCAAGTCTAAACACACACGAACTAGACTATTTAATGTATCTTTTTATTGTTATTATTTTTTTGCTGTAGCCTAGAAAGTCATTGCGGCTGTTGACATTCAGTTGTATATTTTCGCTATTGATAACTTAATCTTTTTCATTTTTTTACCTAACATTTTATATTGTAAATTTGTATGACCTTTTATGAAAACATACTGTACAATGTCAATGTCAAATCAAATGCTATATTCCGTGATAATAGCACATATAGCATTTTCTTTAGAGGTTCACGTCAACCTTTCCATTGCACAAAACGTTCTTGAAAAGGGATCTTTAGGTTATTATTATGTAGGCCTATTGTTCTTCACACTAAGAAAAAAAAAGTTTTTTTAAGAACTGTTCACTGAAAGGTTCCAGGAGAATGTTCAAAATCCTTAAAGAGATAGGTAACCCAAAAATAAAAATCTGTCATCATTTACTCACCCTCAAGTTGTTCCAAACCTGCATTTCTCTCTTCTGCTGAACAACACAAAAGAAGATATTTTGACAAATGCCTGTAACCAAACAGTTGTGGAGCACCAAAATACTATGGAAGGCAATGGTGCCAACTGTTTGGTTACCAGCATTCTTCAAAATATCTTCTTTTGTGTTCAGAACAACTTGAGGGAGAGTAAATGTTGACAGAATTTTCATTTTAGAATGAACTATCCCTTTAACGATTATAGGTGGGCTAATTAATCTGCTCCATGAGCTTATAATCCAAATTTAGATTTTTGAATACACATAAAACCTATGCTGGAGGCTGCACCTGCATGAGAGACTGTTGCTTTGTTTAATGCTGGAAAATATTTACAGGGAGTTTGTCCAAATCCTGGTTTTCAAATGCGGTTTTAATGATGACTAAAATATTAAACTGTAATGAATTGTATGGTGTGTCGGTAAACGTTACATCCCTACTTGTATCCCCCAAACTAGGGTGAGCTTCATGACGCCTTGTAAATCTTTTGTGACCCCAGGGTTGAGAAACACAACAGTTCTACTGTTGAACCCCCTTTTGGAGCCTTTATTTTACTGTAAGCATGTAAGAATGAACATAAATAAGACATTTTAATCACATTAATTGGTTAAACTTTATTTTAAGGTGAAGTAGTTGCACTGTTTCAAATAAGTCTATTAATTAAATGTAAATATACATGTTACGGTTAGGCTTTGGTTTAGGATTAGTTGTAATTATCCATATTTACTGATATTACTATAGTAAGTATGTAGTAGTGTAGAAACTACTTCATCTAAAAAATGTGTAATAAATAAAAAATATTTTACATATTTGAATTTGTGTTTATTTCCAGATGTTTGCCAAAGAAAATTAACACCAATTTAACTCAAAGTGTTAAATGGTGGTGAGGCGACATACGAGTTGATTGTATTGGTAACACATTACAATAAGCTTTAGTTTACTGTAAAAAAATAATCCTGTAAAAAACGGTAAACTGGCAGCTGTGATTTGCCAGCATCATACCGTAAAAATGTGATTTGCCAGTAACACACCGTATTTTTACGGTATGATGCTGGCAACCACAGCTGTTAATAATTTACCGTTTTTTTTTTTACAGGATTATTTGTTTAAAAATGGTTACAAATGGCTTTACAATCATTTTAACGCATTCACTAACATGAATTAACAATGAGCATTATATTCATACAAAATGCAAGTTCAAAATGTTCATGTTAGTTCACAGTGCATTATTTAATGTTAACAAATGCAACTTTTGATCTTAAAAAAATTATTTGAAAAGTTAAAATTAATATTACGGTAATGTTCATTGTTGGTTTGTGCTAACTTTAACATGAACTAACAATAAACATCGCTTAGTTAATAATCTTAGTTAATGTACACTTACTAGTACATTTGTTGCATTGTATTTGTTAACATTAGATGATGCACTGTGAGTTAACATGAACATTGTGAACTTGCGTGCTAGGATTAGGAATATATTGCTCATTGTTCATTGCAAAATGACACCTTATACTGTAAAGTGTAACAAGCCAAAATTTTACCAAGTCAGTTATTGGTTTTAAGGACTTACATTGGCATTGCTGCAAAATTTGTTTATTATACAATCAGCAATACCTTCCTTTGTTCCAGATATAGAAAATATTAAGCAATTTTATCCACAAAGGGTGAGAAGGTCTACAGAGTCATTGAGTAACTATGCTTTGTTTGTTTCATTGGGCATGTGATGTACTTATTCTGGAGCTTTTTTCTGAAAAAAAAGCCCTTAGTTTGTAATCCCCCCTCCCCAGTCTGCCCAGACTGGGATAAAGCCTGCAGGTGCCAGACCTTCCAGAAGCTCACCACTTCTCCAGTGAGGATGTTTCCCCTCCAGTTCCTCAGCCTGTTTAATATCGCGGTGGCCACGATCTTTGAAGAAAAAAAGAAACAGCAAGTGGTCAAACATGACATCTCCATTTACAAAAGAGGAGATCTGCTAGAGGTTCCTCGAACTCTCTTTACACACTTTGGAATTTATCTGGGGAACAACCGTGTGGCTCACCTCATTCCTGATATCTTGCCAGTCTTGACCACTGAACAGAAGGCCCTTGAGAAAGCGGTGACTAACAACCGGCTGATTTTGGGTGTGATAGCAAAAAAAGCGAGTGTCCGCGTGGACTCGGTGGAGGACTTTGCATATGAAGCCGAGATTCTGGTCAACCATATGGACAAGGTGTGCAGTCGGCCACCGTTCCCCGGAGAGGAGGTGGCTAGAAGAGCTGAGAAGCTCTTGGGCTCCGTGGCTTACAGTCTGCTGTGGTACAACTGCGAGCATTACGTCATGTACTGCAGATACGGCACCAGCATGAGCTTTCAGACCTGCCAGGTGAGATGAGAGCAAAATCAGTGATACGCATGTTAGCAAACAAAGAGGATATGTACTCTTGAAATAACTCTATGTACAAATCTTCAGGATTATTAACAACTTTAATGTTCAGTACCAAATCAGACTTTCTTGGGTTGCTTTTGTATATTTGTGATCGTAAGACCGTGCCTTGGAACATGGTTCAACAAGGTCTAAAGGAAGTGAGGAGTCTTACAACTCTTTAAGCATTTCATCTCTCGCTATGTTTTTACTTTAAACCAATTAATGCGTGAGGAGAATGACACTTTTGCATAAGTATTGCATTGACTAAAAAGGCATGAAATTGGGATAATAATATCTTTAGCTTGAACATATTGCAACATCACTAATTCCATTTCAAATGGGATTACGCACAAGAAATTAGGTTAAGAAATGTAATGTGATTGAGAAATAGAAAAAGACATTGTTGGTGACCGTGTAGGGTTGTATGAGTTTAGACTATTAGACCATCAACATTAAAGGTGATTTAATCTATTTATTTATCTTTATGATTCAGTTGCTCCAGTTGGTGTTGAGCAAGAATGTTAATCTGCAGATTCCAGGCAACAGGCAGTAATCTCTTTGAATCTCTTTGCATACACACACATCATCTCTCTTTCTTTTTTTCAGTCTAAATGATGATGATATTCCAACAGCATGACAAAACTAACCACTCTCAAACTGTGGTGGATATGATTTTGCCAGAAGAATCTAAAATATAGGCTCATCAAAGGACAACTATTCTGTTTTTGTTTTGTTAGGTTCTCCAAATGATCTGTTTTGCATTAAATTGAAATGAACCATGGAAATCAGGAAATATGTGGTGGTAGGCCAACTTAAAAAATGCATTTATAAAACCATTTGGCAAAATTCTAAACTCTGTTTTGCATTGAATTGAAATGAACCATGGAAATCAGGAAATATGTGGTGGTAGGCGTAGGCCTACTTAAAAAAATGCATTTATAAAACCATTTGGTAAAATTCCACCAATGCAACACCAAAGAAAGTCATTACTGTCTGAGCTTTCTGTTTAAAAAAAAATACTTGATTGAATGCAAATGCAAAATTCTAAACTTTGGAATTCTTGTTTTTCTCCCCAACAGTTCTGCAAAGCTGTGCGCAAGATTGTGTGCAGCAAGACAAGTTCTCTTCTAAGTTTTCTGTTGTGTTTGTTCATTATGTTTTATCTGGAATCTGTGTCCATCTTTGTAATTTTACCCACGGTTTTAATCCCCGGCACTATTTGGATGGCATCCTGAAGTTGTGTCAATCAACTGCCCGGAGACAACATGATTTTTTTTTTTTTTAATAATTTTTTTTTATCATTGTTCATTATTTAGTTCAACATGTTTCATTACCCTAAAGTACATTCTGATTATTGTAAAAAAAAAAAAAAAAAAAAAAAAAAAAAAAAACACAATATTTACTTTTCAGGGCAAAGAAAACCTTTGAAAACCTGTGATATTTCCAGTATTGTCATGTTAATAGCCTATCAGATAATTTATTTTCATACTGTATGTTGTGACACAATAGGCCTACTGCCATATCAGCATTAGGCCTATATTAATTAAAGGACATTTAAGTTTTTGTCTGTAATTGTTTTGTCTATTAATGTACTCATAGCCTATTTAGGCCTACAGTCAGTGGCGTAGGTTTGATTTTGAACTTGGTGGGGACGGGGACATCTATCTATCTATCTATCTATCTATCTATCTATCTATCTATCTATCTATCTATCTATCTATCTATCTATATATATATATATATATATATATATATATATATATAAAGTTTTGGTCGAAATTATTGCTAGGGGTAAATCAGTGTCACATAGGGACAAGTCCCTAGCGTCCCTACTAAATTATGCCCCGGCCTACAGTAGAGCCTACTTAAAGGTAGCCACTTAAAGAATGTCAAATATTTAGGAAAGGCATGGTACTCAGTCTAAATAGTGCAACACTTTTTGTCATTGAGAATGCTTACAAGAAAAAGTATCCCAATAAATAAATAAATACCATATAATATCTTTAGCATAATTCTCCCAGATTTCCCTCAGAATTTTGTTTTCTATGCACTATATATTTATTTTTTTCTCTTGAACGTTAATTACGTAAATGTAAGTTGCAGATCAAATGCAGCCCTTACTAGCAAAACGCCCGGCCAGCTCATTAGTTGAAAACACGACCGACCGTCAGGTCAATAGTGTTTGTCGTAAGGTTAACAGTAACAGTTAGTCAACAACATCGAATCGTCGTCGATCATCAAGTGTCACACAAAGTTATCCCCGTAATTAACGTTTCTTAATTCCTTTATTGTGTGGCCAAAAGGTAAGAGAAGCGGTTTAATTGCATAAGTATCGGTTTGAACAATTCTACTGTCATTTTTTTCCACAAGAGCTGATAACCGTGTCACACGTCATATTCGCATCATAAGTTACTATTATTCACTCACAGCTCGGTATATAAAATATATTCTACTACGGAAACTAGTTTGGTTGACCCTTTTGCTTCCCGCTCGTTTAAGTGGTCTGGCTGTTCTGTTCTGAATATTAACTTTTTACCTCAAAATCCTGACATATTTTTTTTAAGACTCTCGATGGTTTAATATAGTAGTGAATTGTTGTATTGGTTTATAGCGTTTTATTGGTGTTTTCTTAAAAAAATTATGTTAAATTTGTATAAGAACGTATATTTTGTTACCTGACAGGTCGATGCTAGCATTGTGTTTGCTAGCTGAGAAAAGCTGCGTTCCTACGCGAGCCTTACATCTCACACTCGTCAATTGTCATTTTATCCATAAATATAGATATTTGTGTGTAACACCTTAATGTTTTTCTACTTAGTAACGTTACTTCTCTACAGATACACGTACATCATTTGAACTTTCAGAAATAGAGAGGCTCGAGTGTGATACCGAGTGTGGTTTTCTTTGGTAGCGTCGTGTTTTCTGACGTGATCATGGATGAAGGCAGCATCAGTCAGCCAACTGAGAACAGTTTGATGATGGACAGCTCGAAAGAAGCTGCTCTTTTATCCCTGATGGACAGGACAGGCTACAGCATGGTTCAGGAAAATGGACAGAGAAAGTTTGGTGGTCCACCTCCAGGTAATTTGGAAACAGCATACAAGATAACAGGCCCCATGAAGTTAGGCCCCATGAATAATTTATGTATGGGCCAGACGGATTGGGAAATGTTGTTGACCAGTAGCCAAATAGCTTTTTAGGTATTATTTTAAGCACCTGATGTAGATAAATCAGCATTTCTAAAATCTCTGATTCCTGGGACAAAATCCTTGCCACAAATGACTACAAACTTGCAATGAGCTTTATTCTGTTTCTTTACAATCCAATAATTTTAATATAAATACAATCAAGCTCCAGCGAATGCTATCATTCATCACATCATATTAAGAAGGCAAAATAACTGCAAATGTAATTTCATGTTGTCTTCAACAGTTTACAAGTAGATTGATTCATTAAAAATAGGATTTGTAAGTAGTCTAGAAAGTTTAAATGGCTTTACTCCTTATGATGTATGTCATCATCTTTAATTTTTTATTTGCATGTATCATAGTTTACCACAAAATGTACAATAATTTTGATGTAAAACATTACAGTAATAAAATTAAGACTGGAATGCCGTAATACAAAACCATTCAAACTTGATATTTTTAGTTTCATCAGATAGTGGTGTTCATAATGATAACTAAAGTTATGTCTCAGGTTGGGAGGGCCCCCCTCCTCCACGAGGATGTGAGGTGTTCGTGGGTAAAATCCCCAGAGACATGTACGAAGACGAGCTGGTACCTGTTTTTGAGCGGGCCGGTCACATCTATGAGTTCCGTCTGATGATGGAGTTCAGTGGGGAGAACCGTGGCTACGCCTTCGTCATGTACACAACGCGAGAGGGAGCCCAACGAGCAATCCAGCTTCTGGACAACTTCGAAATCCGCCCTGGAAAGTTCATAGGAGTATGTGTAAGTCTAGACAACTGCCGCCTTTTTATCGGCTCCATCCCGAAAGACAAAAAAAAGGAGGAGATCCAAGAAGAAATGATGAAGGTCAGTATATCACACGACTACACACATTTAAAAAACTGTTAAAACTGTATGACATGTTCACTAGCACCATCTTGTGAACAAAAAAACGTAAAAGAAATTGACTTCATTTTATAACATGGTTCTGATCTATTATCTAATCTTTTTTTATTGCAATTCTAAATCCAGGTGACTGAAGGGGTGGTGGATGTGATTGTGTATCCCAGTGCAATGGACAGGATGAAGAATCGTGGCTTTGCCTTTGTCGAGTATGAATCCCACAAGGCAGCTGCCATGGCTCGCAGGAAACTCATACCAGGTGCAAAAGCACAGTGGAAATATACATCTTATATACATAAAATATTTATATGTGGTGGTAGTTGATATGACAAGCATTATTAATTTTATTGCTCATATATTAGGTTTCACCGCTTTGTAATCTTTAATCAAAATATAAAAAATATACCATCATGCCTCTTCCCCTCCAGTCACCTGGGTACATGCTGGTATGTAATGACAACTGTTCACAATTCAGTCAATTCCTCCAGTTGATTATGGAAGTAAAACAAGATCTTTGCTGGAAAATCCATATAAAAACCCACACATGATATTTTGTAAGTAAAATACTTTTATTTCAGACAGATAGAAATAAAGTTGCTGGAGAAGCATGGCAAAAATAGAAACTTCATTTATTATAATGGGAGCAAATAATTTTTGTCGATGTGTGCCCACTGACAGTGTATTCTGTTTTTTTAATTTAAAGGACAATAATTTGTTAGCAGGACTGCTTGATTACTAAAAGCAGTAATCAAATATTCAGCAATGCAGGACTGCAAATAAAAATATAAAATATCAACTATCACACTATATTGAAAGTGTAACCAATTTGACTGGTGGTGTTTCCATTTTAGCAGGTGCATATTTCACAAGGTTTGAGACACTTCAACATTACGCTATTCACAAATACGCAACTTGCTGTGTGTCAATGTCAACTCTATGTTTCAGGAACATTTCAATTGTGGGGTCACACCATCCAGGTTGACTGGGCAGAACCTGAAAAGGAATTAGATGAGGAAACCATGCAACGAGTGCGAGTCCTCTATGTTCGTAATCTCATGCTGAGCACCACGGAGGAGACGCTTCGCTCTGAGTTCTCACACCTGAAGCCTGGCTCTGTGGAACGTGTTAAGAAGCTGACGGATTATGCCTTCATCCACTTCTATAACCGTGATGATGCCCTAACTGCTCTTGAGTCCATGAATGGGAAAGTTATTGATGGTTCACCCATCGAGGTGACTCTTGCCAAGCCCGTCAGCAAAGATGGAAGCAAAAGATCCAGAACACGCAGTAGCCACAATGGAATGGCATCTTGCGGAAACTACAGTGATTCCAGCTTCTTGTTCCAAAGCAGAGATGATTTGAACTTTGGAACAGGAGCAATGGGTGATGGGTTATCTGCACGCCCCCTCAGCCTGCCGCCTCACTTGGGCAGCCCGTATGCAGTGGACTTAGATCGCTGTGCGTATTCATTCCTACCAGGATCCACTTTGGTCCCAATCAGCCTGAACACCCTGAAGCCCAGCCAGCTGAGCTCAGCTGTATCATTGCTGGATTACTACTGCCACAAGAATGACTGGTCTCTGCCTGAGTATCACCTCTACTCCCTTGTCGGACAGGAGGGGAAAACACTGCTCATCTACAAAGTAGTCATCAGCAGCACCAGGAGCAGCTTCATGCCTGATAAAGTCTGCACCATATTAGAGGATGCCAAGGAGCTTGCTGCGCAGAATGCACTCTGGAACCTGGGTTAGTTTCTCTCAGTTGTTCTCTGGTTGCTTTAGTTTTATTTTCTTCGGTACAACAATTCGAGGTTACATACACATTTTAATTAGAAGTGCACTGATATAAAAGTTCTGGCCGATACATAGAGTATAAGACACGGGTCGGCAACCTTATGGTTTGTCCGATCTGCGTGTCGGCGCAGGTTAAAGTCTCTCTCTTTAAAAGTATTTATAACTTATATTATATAATTATATATATATGACTTATAATTATAATACTATATACTAATTATATACTAAATAATTATACAAATAATTATATACTAATAATGATATATTATATAACTTATATCTATGGCCAGTGATTAAATTGTAACATTTTATTTTTGTCTAAATAAATCCAAACTAAAACATTTAAAACTGCAATCAATCATTTTAAATATATCACAAGTGACATAAAATACAGTATAAAGAATGGATATTTCTTTTGATATTTGCATTTAACATTACATTTACATTTAATTTGTTATTAAATTACTAGGCTAGTCTTTTTTATTTTATTTTTATGACCATTAGATGACTAAAAAAAATAATAATTTAATTAAGATATTCATACGTTTATAAAGCAAAGACAATTGAATTGATCAAAAGTGGCATAAAAGACATTTTACAATGGTACAAAAAATCATATTTTTTATTTTTATAAATTAAAAATTGCTTTCTATCTTCAGAGAGTCCGTGAAAAAATATCAGTTTCCACAAAAATATTAAGCAGCACAACTGTTTTCAGCATTGATAATAATAAGAAATGTTTCTGGAGCACCAAATCAGCATATTAGAATGATTTCTGAAGGATCATGTCACATTTTAAAATATATTAAAGTAGAAACAGTTTTTAAAATTGTAATAACATTTCACAATTTACTGTTTGTACGGTATTTTTAATTAAAAACATAAGAAACTGTCTTCAAAAATGTTACCAACCCCCAACTTTTGAATGGTAGAGTAAATATCAAATACCAACTGATACATATCCTAAATTGAATGTTAAAGATTAATTAAAATGTCACTATTGTCTAAGAACAATATGCTACCAATATACTTTCAATATGTACGTATATGTTAAAGGTTGTGTTTTGTGTGTGTGTTTCCACATAACAGATTGCTCTATCAGTTCCCCTGGCTCTCCTCTGAATGTTTCTTCTCCTGCACCTTCTGGCTCTGGTTTCCTGTCCTTTGGATGCAGGTCTCTGCCTTACCAAGCATACCCCATGGCCTCCATCTCGCCTCCTCTACCCATCTCCTGCTCCTCTGCGCAAAGACTTTACTTCCCCAACCAGTCATCGTTCCTGTAGTCAAGCCATCCAGTATCTGAAAAGTTACTTTACTTGCAGTGTGTTTCTTAAATGTTCATATTCTTAAATGTCAGTTTTATTGTTTCACATATTATTCGGTTTAGTGCTGTTTTAATAGAATAACTAGATTTTTATTTTATTTTATTTACATACTGTAATTTTTACTGTTGTTGTTTGTTTAGCTTAGTGTATTTTATATATTCTGTTTGGGTGTTTATTTCCCCTTTTTTATTCTTAAGAAGTAAGTTATTTACTTGCATAAGAAACAGTGTTTGAATAGAAACTAAAGATATAAACTGTTAAAATGAGCAAAAAACAGATGCATCTTCTTAATACTGCAATAGTGAGTAGGTAATGTTGCACGTTCAACTTTGTGTTACATTCCCCCTGGCAGATTAAATTTCATAATTTCATTTTCAATTGTTCATTTATTAAGGATTTCAAAATAATGTTCTGATAATGTTAAAATGACTAACAATGCTCAAACATTATAACAACCTAGACGTGCATGTAGTTAGTACATTAAAGGTGCACTTTTTTATTGTTTTTGTATTTGTCCTATTTGGCAGTCGTCCTCAATGCAGTCTCATGTAAAAGCAACTGATCTCATGATGTCTGGTTTCATAATGCATCCCGCTCCATGTAATATAAAACAGCTTTTATTAGTCTTATCATTTTAAACCTTTTTAAAGATTTCCTTATGTGTTATAATTTAAGCGTATTCAATTCATTTGAAGCATAATTATTTATTGTAATTATTTCTGAGTCAGATATTATTTTATTAAGGCAATTAAACCAAGTAAATATTCAAAAAGTACAGAATAATACATAAATTATTAAACTCAAAGGGCAATTAAGTTTTGTGCATACAAAATTAAAAGGACTCTGACCTCTAGGATATAGGCAAAATTTATTTTATTTTACATAAAAAGTTAAAAATCAAATTTTGCAATTTATATAATTTTAACATTGTGCATGTGGTGACAATTTAGTATAATTGTGTGTCAAGCTTCTGGCTTGACTCATTGCTGTCCTCTCCTTAGTTGTTTTTGGTAATTAGATAAATGCTCTAACAATTTTAGATCACCTTAGTCAGGATTTTTTTAAGCAGTAGATTAAATTGGCAATGAGATGCTGTCTGTTGTGCAATGCTGGGCCTTTTTCACAGAATGTGCCGAGGCTTAGTAGTGCAACTCCAGTGATTTTTAATGAGTTTTTTGGTGCTTTGGAGGCAGTTGATGTTCATAACAGTGAGAGATGTAAACCAGTATTGCGGACGAAATGAAGTGACACAGAATACTCTTTTTACAAGAGCTGTATAAGGTTTGTAAGATCTTTTTAGGTCACAAAATTAGGAATTTCTTTACAAATTAGTGTACTTTTTGTTTTATTGACTTTTTTTATATCCATTTGCTATACAGATTTGGAAGCGCAAACCGGACCTGAACTGCATTGGGTCAAGTATGTATTTGAAATATTTAATTATAAATGGAAATGACTTACTAGAAATGTGTTGTACATATTGCCTTACCTTTACTCTTCAATTCTTTAGCCTCTGTTTTTATTGATGCCCAAGGACCATGGGACTGCCATCCATGATGTACACCAGATAAACAGATGTTTGAAGAAGCTCAGGGGACGTCTTTCGATCCAAATCAGGCACGTGGCTGCAACTCTTCCCAATTCAACTGGGACATTTCTAACATTGGTTTATTAAAGCATTTTTATTTCCTTTTTAGGAAAGGCAGAGCAGGATTTGCTGAACAAAAGTAGCACCTCGGTTCATCATTACTGTCATCAGGTGTACTGGAACAGTACATAAGGTGCTTTTGGTAAGTGTTGTGAAACTAGTTTGTATAGGCACTAAAAATGACAGTCTTACCCCAGGTCTGGTAATTACTTTTTTTGAAGCTGTTGGAAATTAACCTGTTTACTCTGGGTAGGGTACTGATAAATACTTTCATGATGTCATGAGGTCTTTATCATTTCGCACTTCACCTGTTTGGCATTACTGGGGTGGCCATTGACGTCACATATACTTCTTTGGATTCAAATGGAGTACTTCAGCTTTGAAAATACTGAAGGGAACAGTGAAGGGGGCTTTTTACATGACATCTTCAGATATCCTGCAGTAACCTTGGAAACCACAGCCAAAAGCTCTGTTGCTAGACAAACTATATATCCCCTCTCAAAAGATGAGGTCAACCAGTTTCCTGGAAGGAAAGCTTTGCCCGCACTTATAACAGGCCATTTTGGTGTATCTGAAAGATTGACGGTATTTGCTATTTGAACAAATATTCAACATTAATTTTGTATTGACTCTTCTCATATATTATACTTGTGTCCACATATTGTGTCTAAATATTAGTCAATGTGATGTCCATCGAAAACAAACTGCAGGATGAACCAATCTGCCATTTGTCCCATAGAATCATACTTTCCTGTTACAATTAAATTAAAATTACTGTGGCTTAGGGCACATTTTTGTGCATATTGTGGGTCTCTGAACGGGACTGTAAAGGGACCATCTTCAATGCCTATCACTAGGGGGCAGTGCAACACTTTGTGGCTGCAAAATTGTCCCAATTCCACTGAATTCATGTCGAGGTGATTGCTTGAGTTCTCTGTATATTTTTCTTTATTTCCCCAGAATAGGTTTTATTAATAATTAATTAATTACATTTATATAGTGCTTTTCTAGGCATTCAAAGCCCTTTACATGGAAGGGGGAATCTCATCAACCACCAGTTTCGCCCGTTTCTCAAGTATGTCACATATATAATTTTTATTTATTTATTCCATGATCATATATATTTCGACCTCAATAATATTGTGCACTTTGAACATTATTGCGAACGAATATTAAGGTGGGTAGTTGTTGCCAATTTTTAGTGAATGCATCTTTATGTAGCTCTTTTCATAAAATGAGTGGCAGAGGTCACATGTTGGTAATAGTATTCTACAAAAGGCTGTTGCCTCCTACAAAATGACCGGTCCAGTTCCTTAAAGTCCAAATGTAGTCAATCATTTTAACCCTTAAAACACCTTTGATCTTTAAAATGACATATTTGAAAGTTTTTTAACATATGTAAATGTCTTTGAAAATGTAACTAGCCAGTGGTATTGCTCTTTACAATGTCGGACACATAACAGTAATTAATATGATTAGCGTTATGCTTGACTATGTTATCAAACATCTAATAATGTGTTGTTTCACAAACCATGTTCGCCATCTCAGTCTGCCTTCTAAAAATCAGCATCCTTAGAAACGCTTCGAACAGCATCAGTGGAGAAAGGCATAACATCGTAAAATACGTCATATACATAATTCACCCGCTTTATTGCTAAATGTACCCGATCATATCAGCAGTACAAAAATACCGGGGTGACCTGTTTTTTTTTTTTTTTTTTTTTAACTCCCCTGCTTCTCAGAATAGTAATGATGATATAAAGCCCACCTTCACATTGACGTGATTGGTTACAAGGTAGTTTGTGACGTCAGAAACGTCAGTGATTTTTGAGACCGTCTTTGGTTCAATGCAGTTTTAAGAAAAAAAAAAACCCAGCAATGGTGTTGACTTATGAATTTAAACATGGTTTGTCTGAAGCATATTACGAACACCACATAGACATATAAACAACTTTAAAAGCTCGATTTTCACCACAGGGGGTCTTAAACTGTACTATTATGCAATAAAGTAAGTGCAAGAATAAGAGGAATATGCATTCATTTTATATTTCAGCAGTATCTTAGACCTTATATTTTTTAGATTCTGTTTCTGGTTGGGAGGCTATTTGTGGAATGAGAGTGCCCAAAGCAATGGATCATTTTAAGAGCCAATTGCCAAGCGTTTTAAATTTGGAGTAAATCATATTAATAAAGTCGAGGGCTTCTCAGTGCTCGGTTGTGTGTTATAGATACAGTCTAATAAAACAAGCACACACAGATACACACTCACATGCATGAAAAATGGATAAGTTAGACAGATGAGGTCAAGAAGCAGTCTCAAGGTGCCATGAGAATGGGTTCAGGTGGCAGAGCCCATATGTCAGAAGCAAGTCTAGAGGAAAAATGAAATAAATTCTCCTTTCTCTCAAGCATACTCGTATAAGCCGCACACACGGGACGCATATTATTTCTTATGAGGGTATCAAAAGATAGTTGGCCCCACAGGATAAAATGATTCCAGCATGATTTTTCAGCCCTGTTATATATCTGAGCTTGGATCTTGACTGACAGCATGCAGAAAAACTGATTTAAAAAAAGATTCTCCTATTGGCAGTGAGCTCTTAAATGTGCACAAATCATTTTGTTCATACATTTAGACAATGTATCTTTGGAATCAACATCCAGAACAGTGGGATTATCATTCTAAAATATGGTATAATGCATAAAGATGAGTTAACAAGTTCATTTGAAGACATACACTAGATGGCTAAAATTGCTTTAGACCATCAGGATATGTGCGTGCTGATTACTAATGTACCTGTATTTGAGCAAAACAGACCACACATTCGCTTCATCACAATGTTATAACAATGTTGCTTCATTAATGCTATAGTCAGACTGACAGTATTTTGAATAAATGCCCACTGACCAAATTCAGTATGGTTTAGTTGATAAATGAAACTACCGTTTCTTTTTCCAATAAATGATTTATATTAAGATGCATTTATTTGCAAGGAACATTTTTGATTTTTAAAGTAGATGCCACATGCCTCTATTTGCCCTGACAAGTTTAATATACATAAATATAAAAATATACATAAAATAGTCCTTTTGACAAATGTTATTTTTTTAAATATAAATGTTCCATGTAGTCCTTCAGTTAAGACAAGCTAATATAAAGTGAAATATAATATAATATAGATCGAATGTAGCATTTTACACTACATGACATTTGAAGATATTTAGAGAAATTGCTGCTTTAACAGCTTTCCAATTTCCAAGTTCATAATGAATTTGAATGGATAGTTATATTTTTATAGACAATGCGTTCCATAGCAAGTAATGAAAATCTAAGACAAACAAAGATAATTGGTCTTTAAAAATAAAATAAAAATGTAAATAAGATGGCAAGTCAATTGCCCATGCAGAAGTCTGACCAATTATAAAATCCATGCAAGAAACATAGATAACCATTCATCTCTCCGGGAATTTTATAAGCATGCCAGACATGTACAAATCTTGAATTTATGTTCATAGCTCTGACCTGCACTTTGCACCTGCAGCTTGACGCTAAAATACTATTCTCTAAAGGTCAATATGTAGCCAGCTGTCAAATAGGCCACCTCCCGTGACAGATGATGACGAACTTTTCCAACCTGTACTTTCATCCACAAGCCAATCTGATGAACAGCAGGGGCTTTAAGTCGCATATCTACTAGTAGACCTTAATCATCTGGACAAGAGCACTGTAATCTAGCTGTCTAGCCTCATTGCAATGATATAGTTTGACCTTTGGCCATTGTGAGCTAGAATATTGACACAGGAGACACCGATTCTGTATATTAGATTTTCTGTGCTCTCTAGTCTCAGAGTGTAATTTTCAATTTATGTGCATTTTTGCCAGACTTTCATTATAAATATAATTTAATGCACTGCTACTCTACGGTTTGATATATTTCTTTATTGGACATTAACCAGGCAAGATGAGTGTGGGTTATACCTGTGCTATATGAATAATGCTTATACAGCACATCCTTTCATACTTTTTTACATTTCTCTATCAATCTTTTACTCTTACTTTCTATAAAACTGTCTTGTATGGCACTATGATTCAACACCTTCTCTTTTGCATTTGATCGGTGCAGCTAAATATACCTAGATGTGATGTTTTAGTCACGAAGCTTTATAAAATGTGTATTTTAAACAACTTCAGCTGAATCGGTTAGGAATGTAGTCTTTCTAGAAGTGTCTAGTTATAGTTCACGTGCAGAATGATGCCTGGCATTGTTTTGCTTCCCAGGAAAAATGTCATCTTGATGGCAGTACAAGTCTCTGTACAATCCCAATATATGCCTCCATGTCAATGTTACCTTCACACATATGCAAGTCACCCATGCTGTTTGCACTGATGCGCCCCCATACAATGACAGATGTTTGCTTTTACAACTGTCACTGATCAAAATCTGGATGGTCCCTTTCATCTTTGAGACTGAGAACTCAAAGTCCGTTTTTCCCCAAAACAAGCTGAAACTTGATGTAGCGGCAGACTTTGTCAAGTGACAACGTTTTTACAAAGTACTGAGCACATGTGGCTGTATTTAACAGAGTAGCGTGATATTTAACTGTTGCAATGCCATCTGAAAAGGCGAAAGGTCATGCACATTCGACAGGTGTCTCCTGGCTTGCACTACAGAGACTGAGTTTTCTCTGGATTCCCTAATTCTTTTAACAATATGTATGTAGATAGTGAAAGACTTAAATACTTTGTAATCTTGCATTGAGAAATGTGATTTTTTTTATTATTGTTTGACAAATCGCTCATGAAATGTGGCACAAAGTGATGAGCTATGATCAATCTTTGCTTGAAAAGAGTCTTCGGTAGATGCTCCTATTATACCCAATGTGTTGTAGCCATCAAAATCAAAATTGGTTTATATTTACAAAATACAATTTATTTGGCCAGAGAAAACATTGAAAATCTGTTCTTTGTGATTTTCTCAGTTAAATAAACATTAAAGAGAATTTTAAAAACCACAGATACTTGATTTTATTGCATTTTTAAAAAATGTCCCAACTTTTCTGGAATTTATACTTTAAACAGGGTAAAAAAATATATAAAAAGAAACAGCTGAGTGAAATGGGGTGATTTTTTTTTTTTATTCAAATTGATCACACCATGGGCCCTATATCTTACACTCAGTGCAATGCAGCACCAAGCGCGAAACAAGTGTTTTTTTCTAGTTTCAGTCCGACGCAGTTATTATTTTTCCTGCTCCACGTTCTTTAAATAGCAAATGCATTTGCACCTATTTGTGTGCCCATGGGCATGCTGATCTGAAAACGAGATGTGTTCAGGTGCATTGTTGAGGCGTTGCTATTTTGAGGCAACTGAAATAGGCTTCGCCATTGACCAACTGAAACCTGGTCTAAAGTCAATGGCGCAATAATTGTTAGTTATTTAAAGGGAACCTTAGTAATGTGCCCCTATAATGCTTATTAAACACACAGGGATGCACAGCAGCACACGCACATGCCAACTAAAAGGATTACAGAAGGATTACACAGGTCCTTGAAATCCTTGAAAGTTTGTGAATCTGAAAAAATAAATTCAAGGCCCTAGAAAGTTTTTGAAAATAAACATATATACCTCGCGCGTTCGGTCTTTCCACTATCAAATTCCGTCAAGTAAATAGCGAATCCACCATGGCGCGAGTGCAACTAGCATATAAAGGGAATGTGAGATGAGACTCGGATTTGGTTTATTGCACGTAAAGTCCAAAACACACCCATTACTCATTAAGAGAATAGAGGCAACTCTTTTAGACTATGTGTCTGGTGCGCCCACGATTTTTCCTGTCGTTAAACTAGCAAAAGTGGATTCGGACACATCCTAACTGCACCTGGCCCCTGCGCTTTTGACCATGCGCTTAGATCGTTAAAATAGGCCCCCAAAGTGTCCATGCTGAAAGAAAAAAAGCAAATAACTTCAGGGGCGAGTAGGATGAATAAATCTGCTTCAATTTCAGTTTCAATCAAGCACTTTATTAGCAGACAGATAGAAATTAATACATCTCAGTGGTTGGCCTGCAGGATACTTTAAAATTACAATACAGCAAGCTATTAAACATTCTGCAACACAATGAAACATGATTGACTTTTTAGAGGCATAGCTCAAAATGCTTTTGCTGGGAAAAGAAAGTAATTTTCACTAGAATTACTAAAATGCCTCTGTGGGTTTTACCATTTAGCACTCAACCTCTCCTGAGATTCATGCTAGGCTCAGACTAAATCCCTGACATGTGCCACTGACTATGAAGCCTAAATCCCTGGTATTTGTCATCTTTCACTAGCTAAAAGCGCTGTGGACAGTTCAAGGCCTAGTGCGAAGTGAAAATGGCAGGGGAGCTCTTGAGCTCAGTGGACTAATGATGTTCATCTGTCCTTCCAGCGAACAGCTGTTATAAAAGATAAAATTGAAGTGCGGCGTGTATAAATTCTCTATCTGAACTTTATTCTAAGAGTTTAAATATTGTTTTCAAACTTTGTAACTTTTTTCTTCAGAGGTGTTTTTTTTTTAAAAAATGCATAAAATGTCCAATACTCTATGTCTAAAATAGCCTTTTTTAGACCATAAGAAATGCCCTCTGACAGTGACTGTCAATGATTCTTTGCCTTCAGGTTTGCTGAAATGCCTTTGGATTTATAAGAACAGAGCATTCAAGGTCAAATCTGTGCTGCTTTTTATTCATGTACTGTAGATTCGCACGTAAACACACATTGGGCCTCATTAATGAAACATGAGCTGAACAAATTGTGTAAATTATTCTCAACTGAATAATGAATTTTTTATGGAAATTGAATCTAATACAAAAATATTATAGAAGTATGGTTTTGCAAACAATTTGCACAGAATTATGCTTTGCTTGTGTTTCATAAATGATGCCTTTTGAATCTATACAAAACATTATTTCCACTAATATTTCCACTCAGACTAATCTGCGAACACTTTAAAAAGTGAGGGCATAAGTAACAAACATATTTTTATATAACCAGTGCAATGGTCAAATCATAGATTTGGTCACAGTTTTGGTAATATGTTTTAGTGGCTTTGCTTATTAGTTGCCTATGTCCTATGGATCCCATATTATTTTTTAAATCATATTTGTATTATATTATATTGATTTGTTTTTCACTTGGAAGTTCCTCAGCCTCTTGCAAAGTGCAGCTCTAATTAACAAACACCGTCTGGGACCTGCAGGCAATGTGAGTGATTTTAATGCAAATATGGTGTTCAGAAAGTATTGGGCTGCTCTTAAACGCTTCTAGCACTTTGTGTGTGTGTACCAGGTTGCAGTTGTGATAGAAACCCTATTTTGATCTTTTTTGAACCCTATTCAAGTTTTTATTGATGGTCAGGAGGCGCTTATGTGTGGCATGTTTGTCTTTAAATCACATGGATCCATTTAAATGCTATAAAAAATATGTATAAAAAGATGTCATACCGTGACATGTTTTTTTTTTTGTTTTATTATAATGAGTCCTTTTAGTATTGTCTATTTTATAGCAATGATTGTGTAATCTTCTGTTGATGTTTGAGAAATCTGAATATGTAAAAAAAATATATTGTCATTTTCTGTTCTTTCTTCATGTACTTTTGCTGATAGAGCATTAGGGTTTGGCAGAATTCACATGAATTTCAATTCAGGAGTTGGAATTTGAAATGAATTGGCCACAGAAAGTTGAATTAAAATGACAGCATGAACAGATATCTTAAGCCTAACTAATTTTTCTGTAATTAAATTACAGTTCTGATTGCATTAAATACCGTGTAGACTATAACATTTCTATGAAACAATAGTGGATTTAACACCAAAATTTAACATGTTTTTAATGTAACCTTCTCCTTTCACACACCTTTGGTCAGTTCAAGAATAATTTCAATTTTATATTATTTATTTGAATGAATTAAAAGAGTAGTTTCATGTATATCCTTGTATTGTTCAACTGGTCAAGAATTGATAAGGGATTTAGAAAGTAAATAATAATAATGCAAAACATTCTTGATCATTAAGAAATTGCATCTACATTTTCAAATAATGATTTGCTCATTACTTTTTTAGAGCAACTTACACTGTTCTGAAAATACCTCATATTTTGTGTATGATAACGTTTATGAATAAATGTATATATATGCTATCCATTTAAATTCTGCTTCCTTAAATTCCAATACGAAAAATCTATATAATTCTGCAGCCTGTTTGCTACCATAGTTTAAGTTCACAAATTGAATTGAAATTCAAAAGTCAAACTCAATTCTGAAAGATGCGCAAACCGTAGATCATGCCAAGGTCCTGGATTTGATTCTTGGGGAACAAACACTGATAAAAAAGCATTCTATAAAACACATGAACATTTGGTGTTTGTTTGTTTAGCAAATCATTATTTGAAAATGTAGATGCAATTTCTTAACAATCAAGATTTGCTTACTAAATGTAGTTTAGCTCTCCTTCCTTTCTTTGTATCTTTCGATCTATCTTTCTTTCTTTTTATGTCTGCATTGAAAAGAGAAAAATGCCTTAGGGTGGTCATCTTTTTTTAACACCGGTTCTCGCCTCCTCTGCTGCAGGTGCCATTGTAATGACGGTCTTTGAAATCCTGAACTCCACACGGCACTAGTGAGAGGAGGCGTGATGCTCAGCCGGTTGCTATGGCTCTCCTCCTCTCAACCGAGTGAGATCGCAGGGGCTAATGGAACAAATTTCCTAACATTAAGAGGTGAGAATATCTGGGTCATCTCATCCCCCTCACTTCCTAAAGGAAACAAGCTAACAAACAAGCTGAGCGTTATAAATGTGCATCAGTGTGTGTGCGATATCTGCATTAATTGCAGAACCTTACAAACTGATTCACAGGTAATAATCAAGGGATAATTTCACCAGTGTCAGAGCAATGAGAGGTCAGATTGCAGCATGTAGCACTGTTCAGACAGCGTTTGCTTATTTCTGATGTTTATCTGGGGCACCAACTGAAGATACAGGTGCACTTTTGTGAAAAACACACTCACCATAAGCATAATTCTAGATTATCCCCATTCGGCTTGTTTCATAATGCGTGTCGTCGAAATGTGTTTGAAGCGTGTAAGAATTTGATGAGGGCTTTGTGTGTGATAAATGAACTTAAATGAAGATGTAAGGAGCATTTGTTGTTGTTTTGTTCACAACAAAATCATTTAAGAGTCTCCTTTTTCATTTAGCAGTCCTGGATATTGCTGTATTGTGTGTGTGAAGGTTATTTATTGAGTTCATAGCTCATTTTGCTGCATTATTTTCATATGGTCCTTACAACCTTCATCAGTTCATCTTGTAAATTGTTCAGGCTGTTCTGATGCTGTGCCAGTTCTAAGTGATTTTTATGATGCTGTCATGACTTGTGCTGTTGTAATGGTCTTTTAAAGACTCCCTGTTAAGAGGAAACATTTTTCAGTGAGCATGAAACCAAGTTAATCTATAAATCACAGACTTTATCTAAAACTACGTATGAAGGTGGTTTGTGTGACTTTTCTGACAGTGGAGTTAAATAAAAGGTCACAATCGCTAGTAATGCGATCAGATTGAATTTTCTGTGTGCCTGTGAGAGTATGTGTGTGTTGTCTCTTAAAGGAATCATATCATGAAAAATCCTTGGGTATCTCAAAATTTAATTCCCAGTCCAAGTCAGTACTAAGCTGATGAAATGGCTGTAATTCTGTAATCTATTACTTTCCTGAATGAAGTAAGGAATAATTGACGACAGGCCGTTGAATTAATAGAAAAATAATGCACACCCGAGGTGTAACGGCCGCATTACCACCTCGGGTGTGCATTATTTCTCCGCTTCGCATCGTGACCGCAATACCACCTCGGGTGTGCATTATTTTTCGAATAATCCGATGGCCTGAAGTCAATTATTCCGCTTATACTACAGTTACAGTTATACAGCTTATACTTTATATTGGAATATCGGATTTTAAAACCAACAAATATTTGTATCGGTCTCGGCCTTCAAAATCCTTTATCGGTCGGGCTCTAGTCCCTTGTGACCTGACAACAGCTCACATGACGTTTTCATATTTTCTGCCCTGATTTTGAGAGAACAATTCCTGAGAATGGTATTAATATACTAAAATAAGGGAGTACTAATTAATCCAAATTATTAAATAAATAAACAGGGCCAGGGAATGTGTAGAACTTTGTGAATGACGGCGATCTGCTTCCTCAGAAATGTGCAAAATATCTAGGAGATGCAAATTCCATATGCGTTGTTAATAATTGTACATGTGAACAGGTTTACTTGGAAGTCTTTTCCTGTAATTACCTGTTAAATTCAAAACAATTGTCATAACTAGATGAGAAGATTCAGTGACAAACACGTTGTCTATCCACCAGAAAACTGCTGTATGACTGAACATAATCACAACTAATCAGAATGTTTAATGAACAGTTATGAGGTCTGGGATTTTTGGACCAATTAGATTTCCCAGTGGGCCACGCTACACGGTGCAATGCTGCCAAAATTGAAACCAAGCAACCAACAAAACGTCCTGTATCTCATGAAATTGAAATTAATATAATGAGGGATGGAATTATTTATATATATAACATATAGGCTATATACTTTATATGATATGACTTCTTTAAGGATGTGTTGCATCTGATTCCTTAACCTTGTGTTTTCATTTCTCAGTTGTTTTCTCCCCATTCTTTGGCTTCTTTTCTTTCCACATTTCCTTGCTATCCAGGCTTTCATTATCTCCCATGTCTCGTTCTCATGTAATGTCTCCTCCCATCTCGCCTCTGCTCGCCCGCATGACTTTTTCACAGCTTGTCATTTCTCATTGCTGGTCGCCATAACCTTCAGAGTTATGGGTTCAGTGTTCAGACTTGTATCATCTGTCTCCCCTTTCTTGTTTTTTTTTTTACGGCAACCTGTATTTTTATGATTAACGTTTCCGGTGTCTTTTGTCTTATAGTGAACGGGATCATGCTCTAGCAGCATGTGAAGAGTTTATCATCTCCGATGCCCTTTTACCGTACATTTATCCATCCATGATGTTCCCTGTCATTTCTTCTGTCCATCTGTGAGCGAGCGAGAATGCATCGCTATCGGATCACTTGTGAAGTGTGTAGATCGCTTACATCTGGTATCATGTTTATTTTAGCCCTTTTTGTTGAGATTGTCCAGCTAATGACCCTCAGAATGACTGTAATATATCCAAATTAGATCTGATAAGAGTGATGATGGGGTTGGGAGAACTGCAGATTTACCGCTGACAGTCTGTGATGGTTGAGGACTCTATGAAACCTGATAGAGATTAAATAATAATGGCTATTACTGAATGCTTTTATGTAGAACAGATACAGAACATAATGTAGCTGTTGTTTAAACAAAATAGAAATTTTTTTATTTCCTTTTTGTGGTTCTGCCTCTCTCGCCATGTTTTTTTTTTTCTAAACTGTGTTGAATATGCTGCTGCTGATTTTGAAGTAGCCTATTTGAGTTGCCATTCCTCTAGAAAAACAGCAGAAGAGAATAATTTCAGCAGATGACATGCAGTGATATTATGGAAACCTTGAGTGCACTCTAAAAAAATGCTGGGTTGTTTAACCCAATTTTGGGTCAAATATGCACAAACCCAAACATTAGGTTAAAAAGTTATTTTAAAATTTAACCCAATTTGTCCATGTTTGACCCAGAGTTGGGTTGAAACAACCCAGCATTTTTCAGAGTGTGGTCTATCAAGACTGATATTGCAGATTACCTGTGAGGTCAATCTGAAGAATAAATGCCTTTTCCCACTGTAAAATCACACAAAAAAAGGAAAATAAAGAAAATAGCTTATCGAGAGAAATGTGCGTGCGACTTATCTGCATCTGTGCATCTCTCTTTACTGGCAACGAATCTGTGAGTTTAATTAGTTAAAAAATAGCAACGTCACCACCTTGCTGATTAATATGATGTACCGTTTCAGTAGCAAAGCTAGTTTATTATTATACCATGGTCTGTCAGAATAGTCGATTCTGATTGGTTGGAAAGTGTGGATTAAAACCGTTTAATACACAGATAGCTCCAAGTCAGTTTAATCATCGTTCTATATTAATGCGTTGTTTTCATCGAAGCACACAGAAACATTTAGGAGGTGTGAAACCTCACAAAAGCTCACTGAGATGATGCAGATGGAAAAATAAATAATAAAATTATCATGCAATTCTTCTAAGAAGATAATTTTATTCAGCAAAATATCTCACCATTACTGATGCGTCCTGGTCGCACTCAGTCACCATATGTTTGGTCTAAAGTGCAACTGCTCTCCTGTATTGCCGCAGGACAGCAAATGTGAGTATCTTTGCAGTACTGTGATATGAAGAGTGTGCAAAGTAACATATTTAGCCTTATTTTATAACAGTGTAAAAGTGAATAGCACATAACAGGCACAATACCGGTAAACATGAATATCCAGCCCGTTCTGATCCCAAGGCGTCATATAGTGAGGCTTTTGACAATGCGTATACATCCAACACACATGGCACTCTTTAGTGTCAATATGAGAGGCAGATATATATGGACCAGAGGGCGCCTCCTAGTGGTATAACCCCACCTCAGAACTAAACCTACCCATAACTGAAGCGTGTTATATTGACGCTAAAGGGTGCCATGTGCGTTGGATACGCATTGGCAAAAGCGTCACTATATGACACCCTAGGATGAGAATGCGTTGGAATATCTATTGGTACAACATGGATCACATGACTAAACTTACGTCATCGTTTTCAAATACCCCCGGCTTCACAGTCCACACTACAATGCGAAAATGGCACTTTATCCGCTTTGGAGAGCGTTTTCCAAAAGCTACGTTTTCATTGACTTACAACATGTCTCAGTGTAGACAGAAGGCCAAACCGGAGAAATATGGAAAATATACGTTTTATTGGGTTTATCAAATATTGAGCTGCAAACATCAATAACAGCTTTAAATTGTCAATGCTGGCAACTGACCATGGCATAAGCGTCGGGTGGTGCTTTGCCTCCACGCTGAGTATTACAGTAATGTAGGTATCCTTTTTTTAGTGTTACTGTTAACTAAAACTTTAAAAGCTTTTTAAACTTGAAAAAAGTTCTAAAGCTGAAAATTAAATTAGATTAAACATTAAATTAAAACATTAAAGAAATATTACTTTTTTCATTTTTGAGTGATCTATTCCTTTAACTGTTTGAGGTCTTAATTTGCATATCTAAACTATTTTTATCTTGCATGTAAACCATTATGTCACCCTCACTGAGGTTTGTTTGTTTTTAGCACATGACTTCTTTAAAATTTAAGATCTGATCTCAAGTTCAAGCTCAGGCTCATTATTTAAAAATGTGGCACCTAAATGTCCTAAAACAATCCCTGTCCTTTTAGTGCTGTCTGTTGTTTCTACTGAAGCACATGATCTGCATTGCTACACTGTATGGGACAGTAGGGTTCCTTGCACACAATTGCTTTTGTACTCGTAAGTTGTATAGTCTGTAAGTGCATGAATTGGTCAGAGGTGTCAAAAGCATTCACATTCATTACTCAAGTAAAAGTATAGATTCTAAGATTTCAATAATATATATACAAGAAGTTTGTCAAGTGTTGGGAAAAATGGCGCTGATGCATTGAGATTAAGACCAGACACAGAAAGGTTTGGCTTCCACAGGGAAATAGATATTTGGCTTTAGCTGAAAAGATTCTCCATTGCTATTGATTGCTTGACTGCGATGTTCAGCAACTAAAGCTTAGGTCAATCAGCAGACTCTCTATGGACCTGCACTGTGCGACATTTACTATTATTATGCATACAGGCCAATGGAGTGCTAATCTATAAGGACTCCAATATCTACCCACTGGGATGAGTGTATAATTACATGTCATTAATATTCATAACATAAGCTAAAGGAGATGTATCTCTAAAGGCCATGTTTTACTGAGGTTATCTCAGGTGTACTAGAAACAAGCTGCAGCTAAAAACCTAGAAACAATTTAAATTGGGGTCAACATGCACTTCTACAAACCGAAGGCGTACAATAGCAAAACATGTGGCATTCAAAGCAAAAAAGTTAAAAGAAAATGGGACTACTTTGATTGTATTTGTTGTTTTGCTAATGCAAACGGCAGTCTTTTGGGACTTTGTTATTCTGGTTATCGGAGCTCTCTCATTAACTCATAGATATATCGGTGTCAGACAAATTGAATAAATAATGCTGGAATGAAAGATAAAACACTGTTTTCCCCCTTCGGTCCAGCTAATTTCCTTTTGCAAGGTACGTCTTTGCCTTCGCAATGTGCCCACGCCTGAGTGAACGCTCCCTAAGACTAGGCAACCTGCTGATGTATTTTCATCTCACAACACAAAAGCAAATGCAGCTGTTTATCTAATGTGCAACATTGTATTATTAACAGATTTAGCTATACCAGACAGAAACAAATTTGGTCATTGGTTAAATCAAAAAAAAAAAGACTGGGAAGGACTTGGTTGTTCATGAGTTTATAACACTCATTGGCCACTTGTTCAACTGCCGGTTAATATCTAGTCATGTAGCAGCAAATCGATGTTGTCCTTGTCCTGACCGCCAACTTCCCACACGGCGAAGCAGATGCTCTTGTTTTCAGCAGTCTCTACATTTAAACCTTTAGTAGGGATGGTGGTGACAATTTCTCCCACTTTAGCTTGTAAAGTTTTGTGGTTTTACCTGCAGCGTCCAAACCCACCATCAGTATTAGGCTGCTTTCTGACCAATCAAGATATGTGAACAATGTGATCAATCTTAAATAAAAAAAAATGCCAAAATTCAATTTTCTTCTCTTTGCAGTGATGGCAATGGGTTACCTTGCCAGATGTATCCCGAGAGGTTTGATTAAATTCACAACCTAGTCTCCAGTCCCAGTGGACTGAGCCCTTGTGCACAAAGCCTGGACTGTCTAACTCCCTTAACCGTAATTCTCATTCTGAAAGTAGGACACACAGGAAAAAGCACTGGCTTTAACCCTGGAAAAAGGGGCACTAGTGCTATACTTACTAGCACATCAAGCTCTTTTATCTCAGTGAAAATCTTTCTTCATGATGAAAGAGGCTATAATGAAAAAATAAAAATTGCCATCAAAACAAAACAGCCAATGTAAATGCTTATCAAGGAAAATGCATAGGCTTTGTCAAGGGTTTTTCAAACTTTTTGATGCCCTTTGCAAGTACCTTCTTATATATTAAACATTATAAATCAAATTATTTATAAGCGGTTACATTAACTAAACATTTTCCAGTGACTAAGTTATTATTCTTTTCAAGACTTTAGCCTCAGGCCCATATTTCTTACATGCAGAGCTTATATAAAGCTTTACATACAGTGATCTGACACCTCCAAGTAAAAGTCCCTTGTTCCCTAGTGTTGGTTTGTAATGTCACATGGGCGGTGTGTCTTAAGGTCTGCTTGTCTGTTTGGTTGATAGCAATATTGTCCCAGTACTAGCAAGGATGTATTTCCAGAAACATGTGTCCCACTTTGACATTTGTCTAGGGGATATGCTGAGTGAGTTTTTGTATATTTTTGTATTTTGTACCCAGCTTTATCAGGAACCCATTAGTCATTTCTGTGACAGCGAATCAATTGGAAGCATTTTAGACAGGACAGGAGACAGGAAATAATGTAAAAGTTGTTCTGTAGCTTCAGGAATTTCTCTTTTATTTTTTTCAAAATGGCTCTCCTTTGCCAAAGACGCATTTAGAGCCGTTCTTAATACTCGCGTTCTGTAATATATTAGGGAGACAACAGTGACTCTTCAAGAGCTGTCATTATAATTGTCATCATCTTTCTATTTAATGTCTCTCACTCTCATTTACTCCCCCCATAATGAAAAAAGAAATGAAGTCTCGAGACAAATGCATCTCTGATAATATAACAGAACCATTAGCGGGAAAGAAACGTCCACTTCAGGATCATTTGATATAATAGAAGCTAAAATTGGAGGAAGAAAGCATACACATGCGTATAAGAGCTCAATAAGGCTCACAGTACAATAAGTTGTGACATTTTTATTGTTTTTTTAAGGCCTCTTTGAGGATTTATGGTCTGCATTGCTGTTGTATTGTGTTTGATTTATAGAAATATTTGCAGTTGATGTTTAAAAGAACTTGGTCAATTTTACAATACGTAAAGTCGTAAACTGAAAATGACTTTAGCATTGTTCATATTTTAGCCAATCGTGGTTATGAAAATGTAAAGTATGGTGTGTGTTTTGGGTGCCCTTTTCACCTTTGTTATGTGTAAGATATCGCATAAAATAGATGTCTTTTCTTAAATTCTATCGTAAAACAAAATGCATTGAGCAATCTTCTTAATAATTTCAAGGTGAACTACTGTGACTGTTTTCGGTTTACTCAGCCACAGGCGCTTTCTCTCTGTCGCTTTGACTAGGTAAATTAAAGAAAGCTTGTGCCCAAATATTAAAGCCCATTATGAATCAGCCACGGGGCAAACTCCAAGTAATTAATTCAAATGAAATACAGTCTCTAGAGCTGAATTATTTTTGGATTTGATGGTTATAATTACACTGAGCCAACCATAAAAATAAAAAAATGACTCTCTCTTGACATTGCAATTATAAATGTCAATATTTACTGTATGGTCAGTGTAATACCATTACAGATAAAAAAAAAAAAAACTTTTTATCTAAAATGCGAGCCTTTTGAATATAAAGCAGAATATGATTCATCCACTTAATTTGCTCCAAAAAAGTTAAATGTCTTATGATTTAAATTTTCAGAGATCGGGTTTAGTTGTCGTGGACTTTTTCACAAAAATAAATTAGAATTTTATTTTATAAAGTGCCCCTATTATGTTAGTTTAGAGGTTGCTAATTTTGTTTTAGAGGTCTCCTACAATAGATTTACATGCATTCAAGGTCAAAATGGTCAAGGTGTCTGAACGGTTCGTTCAAAGATTCAGTCAACAGTAACGCTGGCCTTGGTTTTACCATATCAATACGAGCCCGTGCTGCGTTTCCTTTTCTTTCACAAGGCAGAAAGCAGCATCTTCATGACATGTCGACAACACAAAACAAACTCTTCCAGGCCTCAGTTAAGACAATAGGCTGGCATTATTTGATTAAAAACCTATCTAGGTTCATGCAGGAAGTAAGATTGACGACTCGTTTTGGGAAGTTCAGACAATAACTCCATTTATCGAGAACTTTGTAAAAGGTCTGCAAAGCTTCAAAGATCAGTCACAAACGGTAATGTCCAAAAAAGCATAATAGGGGCACTTTATATAATTATCCTGAAAGTTGAAATTTAAGATCATATGTTTGTAGCAACAGTTCAACAGGTTCAACTACAGTTTCTAACATTCAAGGATCAACTATTTTCTGGACTTTTGTATAGGGGCAGGTTGTCACAAGTAGTTACCATGATGATATTTTATAAAATGTATCCGTTTCTGGCCACAATAATGGTTTAAAATTAATAAATATAGTTCTGTTTACCATTTTTGTTGTTTTATATAATAATATAACATTTTAATTTTTTTTGTGTGTGTTTTTGGTTGGGCTGTCAAACGATTAATCGCATCCAAAATAAAAGTTTATGTTTACATAATATATTTGGGTGCACTGTGTATAATTATTTCATATATATAAATACATACATGCTTGTATATATTTAAGAAATATTTTCATAGATATACTGTATATAGATTTATAAATAATTTATATTATATATAAATATTTTATATATAAATAATATTTTTTTCCTAAATATACAAGCATGTGTGTGTTTTATTTATATATATATATATATATATATATATATATATATACTGTATATAATAATTATACACAGTGCACCCGCATATATTATGTAAACACAAAAATTTTATTTTGGATGCGATTAATTGCGATTAGTGCCCTAGTTTTTGGTCATTATTTTAGCTTAACAGATATGGTCAATGCAACTGTCATTGTATGAAAAAGAGCTGCTTGAAGAGTCTACTTTTGTGAGAAAATAACATATTGGTTTGGAAGAACAGTGTAAGAGTGTACGTTAAAAATAGCTATATTAATTTTGGGGTCCGCTATTCCTTTTAAGGTGACATATTATGCCTATTTACCATTTTCACAAGATGTTATATAAATCAATGGTGTCCCCAGAATGTGTCTGTGAAATTTTAGCTCACAATACCCCACAGATCATTTATTAGAGCTTGTCAAATTTGGCCCTTTTAGGTGTGAGCAAAAAAACGTGCCGTTTTTGTGTGTGTCCCTTTTAATGCAAATGAGCTGCTGCTTCCCACCCCGTTCAGAAGAGACCGATCCTTCAGATACTGACAATAACAAAACATGTGAATAAGCTCACTCATCCGAAATCTCAGAAAAAAAAACAGTAGCGAAGTGCAACCTTACAGAAAGAGATTCAGGAAGAGGTTGCAGCTTTTAGACGCACCTGGATGTTTCTGAATGGTTAGTGCAGTTGTTGTGAAGTTACATTGATTCATTTCATCGACTTGCATGAATAGTCATGTTTACCTTTTACACAAGTCTTAATTTCAGCTATGAAATTTTTTGGTCAAATAGTGTTCTGTGCTCATCTGTGCAGCCAAGGACAGAACAGTTTGCATGCTTTGCTCGAACTTTTACCATTGCGTTAGAACTGGTTACTCTGTTGTCACTTGTGAAAACCAAATGGCGGCACCAGGGGAAGGGGAGCGAAATCTGGGGTGTGTTTCCTGAAAGCATCGTTAGCCAACTATGGTCGCAAGTTCCGTCGTTATCACCATAGTTCAACGAGTCGGTGTTTCCCGAAACCATCGTTCCAACGAACATTCGCAAACAGCATCGCAAAGTTGTGTGGTTTGAACGACAGCTCTCGACCTGTGGTTAAGGCATATTTTCTATATTGCAACGCATTTGGACATAATAAATCCTTATCTTGAGAAAAATAAGCAAGCTGACATTCAGTACAACTGGTGCTGTTTTTTTTTTAGAATACATACAAATGTAATTTACCTCTTTTAGTTTTTCAAAAGATTTAAATTACCGATTTTGAAGAGTGCGCATATGCGAACGTGCTCTACTATGTAAAAACGAGCCAAATATTGAGTCTGGTAATAAAGCAAAACAACTGAGAACAATTAGAAATAGTCCTCAGATGACATGTCTGTAATTTATATAAAACAAGTCTAGCGTTTTGGATCTCAAACAGTTTCATTAAAAGTAGTAAACCAACGTGGTTGAACGATACTTTGTGACAATGAGTTTCGGGAAACAGTAGTGACTATCTAGTTGATTCATCGTACTATGGTAGTGAAGCAGTGAACTACGTCGTTGTACGGTTACGCACCCCTGATCGGCTTATTATTTTTTGACATGCTTGCAGAGAAAGACTTACCAAAACAAAGTTACTGGGTTGTCACTTTTCACGTTTTCTGGGTTGGTAGCTGTACCTGGGACCCGATTATAGCACTGAAACATTATCCACTTGATTTGTAGCCTACTAGTATTATGATCTGTGTATTTGTCCCTTCACAGGGCAATTTATTCAGCATCAACAATAAAATACAAACTAAGATAACACGAAACAAAAACCTGGGCGTACATCCAATTTTCCACATAATAGATTGCAGAATATGGTTTAAAATGGATCCATGCTCTGTTTCACCTTGTCTTAACAAACTCAGCACCACTTGTACTTTAGGGGATCAAGTATTCTTATTCAAGTTACACATTCAGTTCTTTTTTCAATTCTCAGATTTCTCTTGTGGTTGTCAAGTTCATCTTTTGGAAGTTAGTCTCCAGTGATTGACTATAAAGAAGGAGATGTTTCTGTAGTGGTTCTCTCCTATGATTTAATTATCCCAGGGTTAATTGAGAGAAGTTTTGAACAGGGTCATCTACTGACTGCTCTGGTTTCATGGTGATAAACAACCCTTTTATTTCATGTAAAGTTGCTGTGGACTTGAGACATACTCTCTGAAGGGGGGAAACACATACAGAGACGCACAGATCTGGAATGAAACGAGCACATACTCCAAGTTCAAAACATATTTTACCTAAGAGAACGTGGGCGTGAGGCTAAAATATTTTGGCTGCTCTGCTATCTTTCAAAAGAGACTTGCGCACTGAATGACGTGAAGTTGCTCTTTCGCTGTATTTCTTTCTCCTGCTAATATTTGCGCTGTCATATTCAGTCACTTCCACATATTGAAACCCATTGTTGAAAGCTGAAAGGTCTGTCAGAATCCCCTTTCTTGGCTTGTATGAAATGTGGTCTAATAACTTCTCGTTCAGCCTCAACACTTTGAACACTTTCATGGCATTTTCTTTTGATGGCTTCTGAAATTTTGTCAATCTTGGAAAAAGCAAGGCAGTCTCAGTTCATGGTTTTCAAATGTAGCAGGCAAAATCCTACTTCACTTCAGTCGTGTCTCTGAATCCTTTTTAGTTTAACTATTTCCTGTTGTTTGAAGTCACAGAGGTTCAGGTATTGTCATACATATTTCCTGTGTGAACATTTATTTGGAAGATAAATCAATTATTTAGAAGTTGAATAAACAATTCATGTGGCATGTTGGTTTTGATTGACTAAAAACATTCAAGTGGTGTAACCACCACAGTAAAAACTAACCTTAAACTAACCTTGTTTTGTCATAATGATTGATGATTTCCTGTGATGCTTTTCTTGCCACATTTTTTTTTTTTGTCCAGGAAATGAGCACCACATCAATAACCTTTGCATTAACTACCTAGTTTCAATTAAGTGTTTGATTAAAATGTCTTTTTGCTGGAACCTGAAGCTTTCCAGATCAAATAGAGTGAATAGTAAACATGGCCCCTCATTATGAAAAACTAATACATTAAATTAGAAACCGTGTGAGTGAAAATGTGTAGCCTCTCTTATCATCTTTTAAATCATTTTCTCATTATCTTTAATGTAAAATGAAAGGACACTCATTGAGACCGTTTATTTAAAACAAATTTTTATTAAGGTGTCAACCACCCAGAAACAGATTTATAGTAGAGGAGAATATTGACTCTTCTCGTAGCTGTTACATTTTCAATATGTCCTTTTCCACATCCCTCAGGGTTTTTGAGATTGTGTGACTCTGAGGTCTTTGGCAAGGCAGTTAACAGGGCTTGAGGTCACTACCCATTCTAAACCTGAAAATGTATTAAAGAGTCAATGCCATCTGCTGCAAAGAAGATTGATATATCTTGGCTGTTGGGTTTAAAGAATTTTTGTATTACTTTAATGTTCCTTGAAGTTGTAAGGTTAATGAAGATTTTTGCACAAAAAACAGTCGTATATTTGCTAAAATTATTATTTTCAATTCAACCCTCATCCTCACCCTCAGTCTGAAATGATTAGTTTTAAGCCCTATTTCGAGAGTAGTTATTTTACATGGAGAGGTGGGTTAAAGTAATTATTAACAGAGTGATTTTAGACTTGTCCGAATAATTAGCCATCTAATCATTACAGTGTCAGTAAATATTATTCAGACTTTAACCTTCTGTAAAAAGGTCCGTAAAATTTCCTCAGGTAATGCTAATCCCATCCGTATGCGAACATCTGTGATTGCTGATGTTGTATTATCCTAACGCTCGTGGGTCTTTTGTCCTACCTGAGCTACAATTTGCACACTATTCTTCAGCAAGATTTCATTTAAAGGTCTCGTATTATGCCCCTTTTCAAGTTGTAAAATAAGTCTCTGATGTCCCTGATGTGTATGTGAAGTTTCAGCTCAAAATACTCAACAGATCATTGTTTACAGCATGTTTAAATTGTCATTTTTTGGGGCTCAAAAAAACGCACTGTTTAAGTGTGTCCCCTTTAAATGCAAATAAGCTGCTGCTGCTGGCACAGGGGGCGGAGCTTCATGAGCTAGCGCTCAGTCTCTCAGGACAATTTCATATCACGGAATGATGATAATATCAGAAACTCTCAGTAACGGTGTTCATTTCAAGTCGGACAATAATGCCTACAGAGTCAAAGTGCTGTATAGACATGGAACAGGTATAGTTTAGTTTAATTACGGTTATTATAACGTATTTGTCATCTGCTTGTATGTATTCCTTATTTATTAATAGCCTACAAGTCTGCTGTTTCGGACCAGGTACTGATGAGTTTAATAAAGTTTATTGTACATCACACAAAAGATGAAGCATCAGTTTTTTTTCAGAAAATCACTGTAAGAGCTGAGTAAACACAGTAAGTTATCAGAAGTGCGCAAGTTGAGGGAGTTGAGGGTGTTTCTGTGGGCGGACGTTAGTCAAAAAACGGTTCTACTGACGTCATTAAAGAAGGAAGTAGAGGTATGTAGTCCAAACGGGCCGTTCGATGTAGGCTACTTCTGTTAAATAAAATATCACGCTTGGCATTGAACTTTTAGACTTAGACTTAGACTTAGACTTAGACTTATCTTTATTAATCCTTAGGGATGACTCCCAAAAGGAAATTGAAAATTCCAGCAGCAGTTTTAGCAAGAAAAGAGAAGGAGAATAAACAGAAGACAGTACAAACAACAAGATTAACAATAATAATAATAGTCAAAAAATCAACAAAAGAAAAAAAAAAGACCATAAAAAAGTGTAAGTATTGAGTCCAGTATTAAAGTGCTAGAGCGATAAAGTAAAGTGACCAGGCATTAATGCAAGTCCAGATAGATATATATGTTTTTATATATATTGTCCTATCGTCCTCTCTACCCTATTTCCTCCTCCCCCCTAATGATGAGTTGTAGAGTCTGATGGCATGAGGAACAAAGGAGTCCTTCAGTCTGTTTGTCCGGCACTTGGGAAGGAGCAGCCGTCCACTGAACCGGCTCCTCTGGTTACTGATGATGGTGTGCAGGGGGTGGCTGGCATTATTAATAATGTCCAGCAGTTTGTCCAGTATCCTTCTCTCTGCCACCATCACCATTGAATCCAGTTTCATGCCGATCACAGAGCCGGCCCGCCTGATCAGTTTATCCAGCCTATTGGTGTCCTTCTTGGATATGCTGCCCCCCCCAGCACACCACAGTGTAGAAGAGGACACTGGTAACCACAGACTGATAAAACATACACAGCAAGATTTTGCTGCAGATGTTAAAAGAGCGCAGTCTCCTCAGGAAATACAGCCTGCTCTGTGTCTTCCTGTACAGATGGCTTGTGTGTGTTGTCCAGTCCAGTTTGTTATCCAGCCACAATCCGAGGTATTTGTATGATTTGACTGCCTGCACCTCAACTCCTTCCAGCAGGACCGGTTGCGGATCTGATCTGGACCTCCCAAAGTCAACGACCAGCTCCTTTGTCTTAGTGGTGTTGAGCTGTAGGCAGTTAGTGCGACACCAGAGAGCAAAGTCCCCCACCAGACTCCTATACTCCTCCTCCCTATCACCCTTAATGCACCCAACAATGGCTGTGTCATCTGCATACCTCTGTATATGACACAGCTCCGAATTGTAACAAAAGTCCGAGGTGTACAGGGTGAAGAGAAGAGGGGCCAGCACTGTGCCCTGAGGGGCTCCAGTGCTACTGACCACGGTGTCAGACATGATGTCCTTCAGCCTGACATACTGTGGCCTGTCCGTGAGGTAATCTCTGATCCAGTCTACCAGAAAGTGGTCCACTCCCATCCTGATCAGTTTGTCCCGAAGTATGGGTGGCTGGATGGTATTGAAGGCACTGGAGAAGTCCAAAAAAAGTATCCTCACTGTGCCTTTCCCCTTATCCAGATGGGAGTGGATCCGATGTAACATGTAAAGGATGGCATCCTCCACACCAACCTTTGGCTGGTATGCAAACTGCAGGCGATCCTCGGCGTGCTGCACCTGGGGTCTGAGGAGGCTGAGGAGGAGCCGCTCAAATGTCTTCATCAGGTGTGAAGTGAGTGCCACCGGTCGAAAGTCATTCAGCTCGCTTGGCCTGTTCTTCTTGGGAACTGGAATGATGCAGGATGTCTTCCAGAGGGTAGGCACTCTCCCTAGCTGTAGGCTGAGGTTGAAGATCCGCTGGAGCGGCTCCCCCAGCTCAGCAGCACAGGTCTTCAGCAGTCTCGGACACACTTTATCCGGGCCCGCTGCCTTCCTGGGCCGGAGCCTCCTCAGCTGTTCCCTGACCTGGTCTGTGGTGATGTGAGGCGGGGATTGTACTGATAAGGGTGGGGGTGATGTGGTGTTGGTAGAGAAATGTGTAAAGGAGGAAGGTATTGCAAAGTCGGAGGGGAGGTGTGTAGACTGGGGTATAGTGGTATCAGGGGAGAAGTGTGTAGGGGGAAGAAGACATTGCTGTGGTGGGGGTGAGGGTGAGGGTTGGGGGGACAAGGGCATGAGCTGGTTAAACCTATTAAAGAAGTCATTCAGCTCATTGGCCATCTCCATTGTCCCTCCCATAGTTTTTGTCTTTGTGTTATGACCTGTGATAGTCCTCACGCCATCCCAGACCTCCCTCATGTTGTTCTCCCTCAGTTTCTCCTCCACTTTCCTCCTGTAATTGTCCTTAGCTTCCTTCACACAATGTTTCACCTCCCGTTGTGCTGTCCTCATGGCCTCCCTGTCCCCGCTCCTGAAGGCAGCCTTCTTCCTGTTAAGGACAGCCTTGACCTCTCGTGTTACCCATGGCTTGTTATTAGGGTAACAACGGACAGTCTTGATGGGGGAGACCACGTCTGCACAGAAGTTCAGGTAGTTTTAGCTTTATAATTATACAGATATTATTTATGCTCTAACAACAACATTACACACTAACTAATGTTTGAAATCTTTGTTTTCGTGAGTTTTGGGATCGTGAGTTTTGGGATCACGAAGAATGGGACCTTTAATTTCAATATGGATAGTATCTGACAAAAATAGAGCCAAATAATACTAATATTAATATCGGTGTCGGGTAAGAGGAAGATGCTTATTTGGGTTTATTATAAACGGCCACTTCTATGAACTCGTGAAGTTGACTTAAATAGGGTTTTTATAATAAATAAATGATATTAACAAATAATAAATTAAAGACATTGTCATGGATACATCAGGAGTCAGACAGGTGGTAAGTGAAATAGTGTTTATTTACAGGATTGCAAAAGCAGACGGAGATATAGTGAGTATTCAAACAGTTGATAATCAGATGGAAACTTGACTGCAGGATAATTAGTGTCTCTGTTTCACATGCAGATGGAGAGTCACATGGAAGAGTTGAAGACTGAAGAAGGCATACAATGTCAAGGGTGATGAAGGTCCAATGGATATCAGGCAAGTGGCAGATTGATAGCATAGGTGAGTCTGTGTGTCATGTAGAGACGAGACCAGACAATGAGTGTGTGAAGGGGTGCTGAATATAAATGAAGGTCAACTGACGTGGTGTTTTATACGCTATTTGATGCTCTATTTGTGTTCGGTGTGAACACACCATAAGGCTTGTCAGTAAACGGCCACTGCTGTGATGAACTAAAGCAGTTGCATTGGAACAAGTATTAACATGTATTGAAAGCATTATCCATATAAAAAAAGTTGTTTACTGACAAAGCATTATAAACTTTATGATGTATCTGCTGTTAGTTGGCTGCTTCATTTAACATAAATTTCTTTGCAAACTCTCCATTACACTGTGCCTCATTTAAAATCAATCTGCTGTCAAATGCTCCGAACAAACATATAATCCTCTGACATGATCGGGGACGCCATTAAAAATAAACTGTCCACCTGTTCTTGACGCTGAGCTCCTTCCAAAGGCTAGACAGAGGCGAACATGCTATTTAAACAAAAATAAAGCAGTGTGAAAGGTACTGCTCCAATAATGTATTAAAAAAGCAACGTTTCGACCCTCAGGTCTTCATCAGGTGCCTGATGAACGTTGCTTTTTTAATACATTTTTGGAGGAGTACCTTTTCAGTGTGCGGACTTCACACTTCTTTATTTTTTTGTTTACTTCATTCAGTTGTCCTGCACCTGAGCCCAATTTGGGTGTTTGGGATGTGCACACCAATTTTGTATATTTTTTGAACATGCTATTTAAACCAGATGTTGGAGCGAATGTTACTAGCTCAATCTTGTGGATCATGTCAGAAATTGATAATCTGAATACTGTATGTAGAGTGCATCAATGATTATTATGGGTTGTTCTTGCTTTTTATGCGACACAAGGTACACGTCAGGTGTAGACAGATGTCTTTCTGAACTCCAGTGTGTGAGGCCTATGGTGCAATGTTATAAAAGTATTTGTCGATGTCTCTCTCCAAAAGCAGTTGACTTCACAAATCCTACAACATCCAAACAAGCCATATTGGGAGCTCGGTTAAATAAATGCTCTTTTTAGATAGAGAATTCTGTAAGTAGTACTGAAGTTAGAAAATCCTAATACAGTCATTTCAGGATTAGTTCCAAATTGCATAAATTCCACCATTTAAAACTACTTAAATAGAACGGCTGAATAATAGGGTGGTCTGAAAATGAGATGTGCGAAGAGGTCAATTTCTGCTAGAAACCAAATCTATTTATCGATAAGTGCTTTAGATCAATTTCAATCAGTCTGAACTCAGATACAACCGATCCAGAGTACAAAACAGGCTGAATTAGCAATAAAAAGCAGCTCTTCTTAAATTGAGCTCTTTTGGAACTACAACGAAGCTCTGGATGTTCTTTTCATTTGTTTCTCCGATTGCTCATTCGTCCTTTTTCAAACACTCAGACAAATTGTATAACAGCAGTTTTTTCTCTGATTGCTCTTTGAGAGATGTTCCCTCACTCAAAGTCACTTCACCTTCGGCAGCCTTTATTGTCTTTGATACTGCCGCACCTAAATGTAAAAAATAGCTACTTATCCATTAATGCTGTGCAATTCAGCTGTCTTGCGTTTTTTGAGAGAGGATTGATTTAACTTGTTTTATAGTGCTTATTTATTTGTTAAAAGGAGGTTAAATATAGGTTATCGAGTGGGATGTGGCTGCTACTCTTAACAGCAAGCCCATTACATGGCAAACATTGGTGTAATGGGCTGGGAAGTAACCTCACTGCAGGAAATTCATATGAACCTCATATTCTGGGGTTCACTATCCTAAATGGCATACTAAAGAGAGGAAGACAGAGTAGCAGCGAAAAAACAGACGTTTTGCGCTCTGACATTTGTATGCATCACTGGTGTTCTGGTTTACACCCATGCAAATGCACTCACATTCTCACAAATACAAGCAGCTGCAACCCATCCCCTGCTGTTAGCTTTTGCACCAACCATGGAGGAAAAGCTTTCGGTCATAATCCCATCAGAGCACTCAGTGTTTGTGTGAGCGAGTGTGTGTATGTTTGCGTGAAGTCCATGGAGTGTTTTGGATGGAATATGAAGCCTGCTAAAAAACAAAACTAAGCATTGTATTGATCCTTTTTTCTTTCTTTAGATATGAGTCTGAGTGGTGGTTTACAGCTGTGTCTTTGTATTATTCTAACACAGTCCCATCCCAAGAAGTCATATTACTGACGTCTTGGGACGTCTTTTGACCATACGTCAACATCCGCCTTTTTAGGGTACCCTTAAACGTCGGTTACATGGCGATCCCGGGCCGTCATACAACTGACGCTTTACCTTTAACGCCCGTTAGGTGACGGGGTAGGTTTAGGTCTGGGGTAGGGTTAGGATCCGATAACGTCATCTAACCGATGTTTAAGGGTACCCTAAAAAGGCGGATGTTGACTTATGGTCACAAGACCTCAGTTATATGACGTCTTGGGATGAGACTGCGCTGATTATTCATAATGCCACAAAAAAAGTTTGCTTTGTGTGTGTGTTTGTGTGTTTACTGACCCTGAACTGATAGCTACTGTTTGTCGGCCAGATGTTTGTCCACTGAAAGTAGAAACAGAGGAGTTAACTTTGCTTGTCATTGGCATGTTGTAAAAAAAAAAAAAAGCAAAGAAAGGATGAGATAGCAGCAGCTTGCAGGCTTAATAGTTTTCAGTGTAAGATAAAAGCTTGACATTTGTAAATGTGTTTCGCATTTTAAGCTGCCCTAGACACAGACCGTGCCAGCTGCACTGCACACAAACAGTGGATTATGCCTAACGGGAACATTTAGCCTGGAGCATTGTATTATTTTGATGATTTTAAGAGGGTTGCTGATGAGATGGCCAAGATAAAACACTCTAAAGGTAATAAGGCGATGAACAGAAATGTTCAGAAGATGTCAAAGCGCAAATATGGCCATAAACTTTGTAGTACCGCAGACATCGGTATAATCTTTGCCTCAGACTTATGACTGAGATTTCTCAACCACAATCTGAAGTTTATGGCCTGAAATGTGCGATGCACCGATAAAAAGCTGGTGTCTAAAAAAGAAATAAAAATAAAATAACATCAATATGTAATAAAGTATGGTATCATTCAAAAGTCTGAGGTTGGTAAGATTTTTAAAGGGTAACTAAAGTACTAAACCCCTGGTCCGAGCCTGACTCCACCCACAGGCAATATTTGAAAAATGCTGAAAAAGTGGGCAGACCCCAGCAGAGATAGAGGCAACGAAATAGATGCTAAAACACTCTATCCTGATCGTTTTCAATACTCACAATTCCAATTCCTGACTGGTTTTGACGAAACCGAGCTGTCTTTTATACTGCCAAGGGCGTGGTGAACTGAAACGTGCGTACGTCATGAAGAACCGCTAAAATCCAATAGGAAAATTCAACTGCTGTAGCCACCGTTCAACCTGAAGAGGGCAGCACTAAGACGTTTTTACACCACATTTTGTAGAAATAAAACACTTTATACACAAATCAATGTCAAAAAAGTTACTCGAATCAATGACTGGTATTAATAAAGATCCATTCTTACAGATCATTAACTAAAAAAAGTTGGTTTAGGGTTTAGTTACTCTTTAAATGTTAATGTTTTAATGTATGTTTATGAGGTTTTTACTGTATTTTTATTTGAGTACAGTAATATTGTGAAATATTATTACAATTTAAAATAACTGTTTTCTATATAAATATATATTTAAAAATGGAATGTATAAAGCTGAATTTTCAATTTTACTGTCTTCATTGTCTGAGAATATTTCAGAAATCATTCTAATTTGCTGATGATTTGCTGCGTAAGAGGCATTTCTTATAATTGATTTTCTTATAATTTGATTGATATAATTTTGGTTTGATTTTTTTTTTTCAGGATTCTTTGATAAACAGGAAATTCAAAAGAACAGCATTTATTTGAAATAGATTTTTTGTTTATAACCATAAACAACACATTCTGTCACCTTTGATCAATAATTTAAAGCATCCTTGTTAAATTATAGTATTAAAGTATTACTTGCTGACCCAATTTTTTGTACCAATATTATTATTTTTTTTTTTAACCAGACCACTTTGCTGTAGGCTTTTCTATTATTGTGATATCATCTATTTCAGTTCCCTTAAATGGCAGAAAAAATCACATTGGATAACATTCTTGAAAGGCTGAAGACAACACAGGCGAATGCCAAACTTCAACAATTAATTAGTCAGAACTCATCAGGGCCTGCACTAGCTGTTTAATTGAGAGATTTTCTTAGATTTAAAGTTTGTACTATTGTGTCAGCTGTGTGTGCTGTTACTTCACTAGATTTTCCATAGTGTTAATTGTTTGCTGTAGTGTCAGTTTGTTCTGCTTCAGACTTTTTCGCACTTTCATTTTTACTTTTGTTAGTTCCAATCCAAGTTAACTGGACGGAAAATCCACAATGTGTTAATACACGTCTAAGACATGTAGATGCTTTTGTCTTTGACTGACCTCTAGGGTTGTTACAGCAGCTGTGAAAGCGAAGTGATCCATCAAACCAAACATCCATATTTATCTCTGTTAATGAGCGCCACTGACTCATGCAGGACATAGAAGAGGAAACCATAGAGCCAAATTATGGGCAGCATATGAGAAGAGATTAGTTGTTATTTCTTATTTCTTTTGATCATTACATTAATCTTCTCTTGATTGTTTATTAGTTGGGCTTGTGCAGTCTTCTGTGCTCGTATGCACAAGCACAAACTAATAAACAATCAAGAGAAGATTAATGTAATGATTAAAAGAAATAAGAAATAACAACTAATCTCTTCTCATATGCTGCCTTAATTTGACTCTATGGTTTCTCTATATAATATATTTAGCAGACGCTTTTATCAACAGCAACTTACAAATGAGGAATGATACAACGCAAGCAGTCTCCACAAAGCTGAATGCATCTTTGATCATTTAAAATTATAGAATCAAACAGGCGTCATAATGCTGAATAGCTTTCAAACCATGTGTATTTTCTTCAAGATCATCCATTTAAAAAAGAAAAATTATATGCACCGCATTTATTGTCATTTCATTGAATTCATCCAGTCATCAGTTCAATGTAGAAGGAGTGATGGTTGGGAAATGCTCATTTAGATTTTAAGAAAAAATTATCATAAGAAATTGAGATGTGTAGCAAAAAACAAAGTGTAAGAATTCATCTAAATTAGCAATGAAAAGTGTGTATGTGCAACATGTATGTATATACATATATATACGTGTATATGTATGTATATACATATATATACGTGTATATATATATATACATTTTAAGTTAGAACCAGTGTGACTTTCTTTTTTCCACAGAACTCAAAAGGAGATGTTTAGCAGAATGTCCAAGCTGCTTTCCTCCTTTCAAGGAACATGTATGATAATAGATGATTGTCAAGCTCTAAAGAGAGAAAAAAGTATAATAAAAGACAAAAGTAGTCCATTACATACAATTTGTGCATTATATTCCATATCTTAAGATGACTTTGTGATAGTAACAAATGGAATTTAATTTACAGAAATCTTGCCCTGACAGCTTTAGTGATCATTCACTTTAATTGCAAGAGCTTAAACATTCTGCGATAAATGATTCCTTTTGTGTTCCAGAGAAGAAGTAATTCAGGGTTAAAAGTAAGTGAGGTAATGAGGATAATTTTCCTTTTTGGGTAAGATTTTCTTTTTAAATATGCATATAGCATAAATTACACAATAGATGAAAGTTACATTTGACATTCAATAACTAATTATGTTTTTGTGAAGTCGACAAAGGCCTTGGGCAATTGCCAGTCTTATTACCTTCACCAACCAAGCACACTAATCTCAGTCATTTTGATCATTTTGAGGTGCATTGCCTTCAGCTCTCCCAGAGCTGTCAATCTGTTGGGTGAAGCCAATTCAGTATTGAGCCTTGATTCTTTTTTCCAGCTCTCTGGATACTAACACACTCTTTGTCAGTGCCAACACTTTCCCTTCATCTGCTTCATTACCAACTTTGGATTTGTGGAAAGACTACTGTCATTAAACATGGAAACTTCCCTGATATTGAGCTCAAAACTATTCATTAGTAAGCTGATGTACACATACGAGGATATTGGTCACTTTAAATTGTCACCAACAATGATTCTGTTATTTTCTTTAAAAGGGAATGCGTGTAATTTTTTCAGTGTTAGAATACTTTCTCCTATCGCAGTTTAATGTGCAGAGATGGCTAGAAGCCTCCTTCACACTTTATTTCATGTTAGCATTCTCTGGTTGGTCGCCATAGTCTTTTTTTGTTGTTGTTCTGGTTGCTCTTATAATGATGTCAACTTCTGCTGAGAATTCATTTCAGGTCATTTCATGTTGACATTGAAAAGGATTTGTAAAAATATTAAAAAGGAACATTCTTGTCGTGTATAAACCGCCTATAGATTAATGTTGCTTACACATTACATATACAGTACAATAGAACATATAATCAGGAATCACATGACCCTCCACTGTAATCACTTCCATTGGTATTGGCTTTATGTGACTTTAACTTTGTCGAATCACAAATTTAGAAAACCTCTTCAGATCTGTTTGGGATATTTAATATTTAAAGGAATAGTTCTGTCGGTAATCTTCGGAACACAAATGAAGATATTTTTGATGAAATCTGAGAGCTGGATCACTCCTTCATAGGCTAGGTAACTGCATCTGCCAGCCCAGAAAAGTTAGTAAAGACATCGTTAAAATAGTCCAAGTGACTACAGTGGCTATATATTTACCTAGAATATTTTTTACCTAGTAGCCTATGAAGGAGTGAGCTAGCTCTCAGGTTTCATCAAAAATATCTTCATTTGTGTTCCGAAGATGAACAACATGAGGGTGAGTAATTACTGACAGAATTTTCATTTTTTTAGTGAGCTAACCCTTTAATTTGTAGTTTAATTTCATAATAGTGCAGAAATTGCTCACTTCACCTTTAAAGGTGCATTGCGCAACATTTCATGTTAAAAATACCCATTTTTCTAACCAATACATGCTTAAACAATCGCCTGATGGGCTGAACGAGCTCTTCTCTGATCTCTGCGATTGACTCTATAATCATGTACAGTAAAATAAATAAGAGGGATTCGGGACGGAATTTGAGACTGGGCTTGACGTCATGCGTTGAGCGTTCACGCTCACCTGGCTATGTCTGGCAGGTTTGTGTATTCGCCGCCATTCTCTGTATCAGCGAAGACAACTTGAACGACAAAAATTTAGTCAACTTTCGACAAAAGTAGAAGATGGATTCAAAGAGACCGGAAAGAAAATAAAACTTTTGTCTAGTGCCAGGCGTTGGAATAAGACCAGAGTCAACATCGGGAAGCTTTCAACAAATGGAGAGATCTCCGGTCTGCTCTAGGGCCCAAACGGGATCCTATACAAAGTAATAACTTATATTGTTCAGGAACGTGTTTCCATTATAATACAGTCATAAGTGGAGACAGTAAACACATAAAACATGGAGATAGATGGAAACAAAACCCCGAAGTTTTCTGCTACCCCTGTTTTCCCCTCACACATAAGTGTTTAATTTACTCAAATGCATTTCCTTTCATATATTTCAAATGACTTGCAGATTTACAACTATATTACCTCTGAAGACATGACTGTAAACAAAAGATTGTGCGGCTGTTGGTCTTTTGGTTATGAGCAGCTCGTGCAAGCGTGCGTGTGATCCATGAGCGTTGCACACCTCGCTTGCAGTTTCGCTTGTCGCCAGAGGGGGCATAGTTCTGCAAAAACTCAGAGACCTGCGCAATGCACCTTTAAGTACGTATATATCTACACTACCAATTAAATTTTGGGGGTCAGTAATTACTCACCCTAATGTTGCACCCCATAAGACTTCATTCATCTTCGGAACACAAATAAAGCTATTTTGATGAAATCTGAGATCTGGCTCACTCCTTCATGCTTGATAATCTTAAGTCGGACTACAGTGGCTCAATCCTTCGTAGGATAAGAAAAGACAGTCAGTAAGAATTATTATTATAATTTAGTTTATTTATTAAGAAATTGATTCTTTTATTCAGGCTGGATGCATTACGTTGATCAAAAGTGCCAGTAAAGAAATTTATAATGTTACAAAATGGAGTAATAACTGCTGGAAATTCATTGTTGCATCACAGGAATATATCAAGTAGGCTATATCAAATTGTAATAAAACAATTTCACAATATTACAGTATTGTATTTTTTTATCAAATATAATGCAGCCGTGTTGAGCATAAAAGACTTCTTTCTAAAAAAAATTAAAACAATCTCAAACTTTTGAATGGTATAGGGAATTTATTTAACAAAAAAAAAAAAAAAGAATAATGTTGCTCAAGGAAACTGAGAAGGTCAAGATCATTAAAATATAATGACATTAAATTAAAAATGAGACATTTTTGTCCGTTCATCCTGCTTCTGTCCTGTTTGTCATTTAGATGGCACAAGCATAACTGCAATTGCTTTGATATGAATCCACAAGAGGTTTAGAGTAATCACACACACACACACACACACACAATGAATGGCATAAACACGGAGTGGGTCTCGACAGACAGATAATGGGAAAATCTTTGTGTGTAGCTCATTTCAATTAAGTAATAACATCATTTTCTTCTTCTTTTGACGATTCTGTTGTTTAGATTTCCTGAAAAATACACTCAGACACAACTGCTGAATTCACTCTGAGACTTTTTAAAATTATATTTTGAATACATTGTCCAAAACAATGACGAGTGTCAGAATATATTAAATAGTGGTCCTTGCTATCCGAGAATTACTATTATTGCTCATTATTGTTTGGAGTTTGTTAAAACCCTTAGTACTAAAGCTCTGTCCAAACCAGGCACAATAAAAGCGACAAGCTTTATTGAGTAAATCTGGCCAAACCAGCCACCATGTGTACTGTGCACATAAATTATGCCTTGAATTGTGCAGCTTATTAAGAAATGCTTTTACTTTTTTAAATGATCAAATTTTCAGTTTTTGTATGATGATAAAATGGATAAATATATCCTTACATTGAAGGAGGGATCTGAGCCATAAGAAATTATAAGAGCATTATAGGTTGGTTATGAGATGCACACATCCAAATATATTAGTTAAGTCATGGTAAAACTATTTTTAGGTCATAACGTAGTCTTCGTTATCCCCTGTAATCATAGTTTGTGTGAACAGGAATAATTTTTTGGGGGGGATTTACTGCCCTAGTGCTCATTTTAACTGGAAATGCAATTAATTAAATGTATTGATATGTTGTTGTTTTTTTAGTTTTGCAAAAATGTAGGTAGTGGCACATTATCCAGGGAGCCTGGATCAAATCTGAATGTCAAATAACATTTTTTTTAATCAATATTATTTTAAAGGTAAAGAAAACCAACTGCAGGAACTGACCTGAAATTTTTTTAGTTTTTTGCTGATCAACTATATTCTGTCTTAAAACTTTTTGTTGCTGGTGATTCACGTGCAAACAATACAAACATACGCCTATGTCATCCTTAAAATATTACTTAAACTCTCTCTCTCTCTCTCACACACACACACACACACACACGTTTTCATGTTTTATGGGGACTTTCCATAGTCATAATGATTTTTATACCGTACAAACTGTATATTCTATCGCCTTACACTAACCCTACCCATCACATAAAACTTTCTGTATTTTTAGACTTTCAAAAAACATCACTTAGCATCATTTATAAGCTGTTTCCTCGTCGGGACCAAAAAATGTCCCCATAAGGACACGGATTTTGGATATTTCCATCTTTTTGGGGACATTTTGTTCTCATAATGTAGGATTTACCAGTATGCATGTTTACACGTGTGCATGTGCATCTGTGTTGCCAGTATAGGTCACATCAGATGTGTCAGAGCTAACACATGCTTGAACTCTTCTAACCTTGAACAAATAGCCACACACACACAAAGCCACAGTGATGTCAGAAGTGGTTAAAATCAATTTTCCAGTCAGCAGGGTTTGAATGAACAGAGTTGAAGGTGCTGTGAATGAAAGAGTGCTTGATAATGCTTTTGATCAATTGACGTAAACCGGGTCAAAGACAATTTCCATCTAGCTTTTAATCATTATATACAGCTGTTATGTTCAAAAACTCATGGATATTCATTCAGAAGTCGCAATCCTGGTCTGTTTATATTTTGAGTCATATTTTTATGCTATCACATATTGTCCAATGATACAAAGAGAAAAACATGATGATTTATATTTATTTCCCACACACATATGAAATAATAACTTCTCTCTGTCATCATTGCACCAAATGAAATCTGTCACATAATTTAACCAAACTGCCTTCCTTAAAATTTTGCATCGTACACGATTTAATCCATTGGTTCAAAGTCCTTCCACTGCAGAAATGTTCATATCTCCACCGAGATTTTATTACTTTGTGCAACTGAGCAATACATCTTCTATATACTGGTTTACATCATGACACTGGACTTGCTGTGCAAGCACATCTAAATGTCAAATGACTGATAGCCTCTGATATGTGAGTATAGAGAATGTACAATACATCCCTCCCAAATATAGTTATATGTTTGTCTTGTGCTGCTTCATCTGTACTTGCGAGGGAGAGAGGGAAAGAGAGATGGCTTGGAAGTAACTGGGCTCCAGGCTTTTCTTCTGAATACGTTCAAAGGGCAAATGAGGAGCTGCAGAGAGAGAGGGACTAACACAGAGAGATCAGCTGAAATACAAATAAACGACAATATTGCAAGTCTTCTGAAATCAGGTGACAGCTTTATGTGACGAACATGTTGAAATTTTAAGGCATTATTCACAGATAATTTTCAACTTAAATATGACTTACTTAAATATGAATATACTTGGAATATAATGTCATTGGACAATAAGTCATTGGACCATTTTTGTATGGGGGAATATATATATATATATATATATTATTTTTATGTGTTCTATAGAAAAAGTAACATATTTGTTTGGAATGAAATGAGGGTGAGTGACGTTTTATTTATTGTTGAGTAAACTATTCATTTTTTTTTATTCTGAATTTACATCATCTTAAAATAGTGTGTGTTTATATACTGTATATGTATGATAAATTGACAAATGTAACCTTAAAAACATCAAAGCCCTTGGGAATTGTTATATTATGCAAAGCAATAAGGGGATTTTAAATGAGGTGGACCTGAACAGTTGACATTAACTTAAAATGATAATTGTAACAGACAATTTGCATGCATTTACATATAATACAGGAGTATTTACATGCAGCATTCACAGAGGAGGGGGATGGGGGAGTTTGTAATATATTTAATTTATATTAAATGCATATTTTCTGAACTAAATACTTAGAATATACACTCACCTAAAGGATTATTAGGAAGACCACACTAATACACTGTTTTACCCCTTTTGCCTTCAGAACTGCCTTACATGGCATTGATTCAACAAGGTGCTGAAAGCATTCTTTAGAAATGTTGGCCCATATTGATATGATAGCATCTTGCAGTTGATGGAGATTTGTGGGATGCACATCCAGGGCACGAAGCTCCCGTTCCCCCACATCCCAAAGATGCTCTATTGGGTTGAGATCTGGTGACTGTGGGGCCATTTTAGTACAGTGAACTCATTGCCATGTTCAAGAAACCAATTTGAAATGATTCGAGCTTTGTGACATGGTGCATTATCCTGCTGGAAGTAGCCATCAGAGGATACATGGTGGCCATAAAGGGATAGACATGGTCAGAAACAATGCTCAGGTAGGCCGTGGCATTTAAATGATGCCCAATTAGCACTAAGGGGCCTAAAGTGTGTCAAGAAAACATCCCCCACACCATTACACCACCACCACTCGCCTGCACAGTGGTAACAAGGCATGATGGATCCATGTTCTCATTCTGTTTACGCCGAATTCTGACTCTACCATCTGAATGTCTCAACAGAAATGGAGACTCATCAGACCAGGCAACATTTTTCCAGTCTTCAACTGTCCAATTTCGGTGAGCTTTTGCAAATTGTAGCCTCATTTCCTATTTGTAGTGGAGATGAGTGGTGTTCAGCCGAGTCTTCGGCTGTTGTAGCCCATCCGCCTCAAGGTTGTGCGTGTTGGGGCTTCACAAATGCTTTGGACCACACCCCTAAATGCATTGAAGCAACTGCCGTGTGATTGGTTGATTAGATAATTGCATTAATGAGATATTGAACAGATGTTCCTAATAATCCTTTAGGTGCGTGTATATAGTTAGACATTAGGTTTGTTTTAATCTAAATGCAAAAATAGTCTATTGAACAGTGACATTGACAAACACAAAAAGATTTGGATGCAAATGCATTCGTTTTCAGATCATTTTAGGCTAAAAATTGCAACTACTAGCAAGAGGACTGCAACTACTAGCAAGTTTAAGATGAACAGAACAGCGTTTTCATTTCCTTTACTTTTTTTTTTTGTCCCACATCTAATGGTGCAGCGATAAGAGGAATTGGAGAGCAGCTCACTGTTGGGAAAGGCTGTGCAAAAGGCCGGTCTAATCTCCATCATTAAACCCACGTAATATATCACAGCCAAACTCTCACAGACAGCTTCTACCCTGCTGCTTGGTAAATATATTAAAAACACACATTTTCTAAGACTAAAGCACAGAAACATGGCAAAACACACACACAGTATATGCCAATATATATCACAGACGTATGCCCTCGGCCAACTGTGAACCTTTTGCTGCATAAGTATATTGAAAAACAAAAACACACAAATGTGCATGGAAGCACACACTTTCTCGGGGCACAAAACACATGCACACACCGTTAGATTTATGTTATGTCATGTATCTGCTTAGTTTGTGTTTTGGTATGGCAAAAGTTTACAAAAATGCATTTGGGCAGAAAATGGATGTGATTTCCCATGACAAGATATTTCAACATGCATCAATAGTTAGCTGTATTCAGTATAATTAGTTCATACACAGTGTGATGGACATACTGCCGTAAACACACCATTAGAGTCACTGTTTCTGACTTGAGGGCTTCATCTGTTAGTCAAAACAAACATGCGAGGCTCAAGTCACAAAAGTGAATGTGAGCATTTTAATGACTCCCTTACACAGTGTTTTGTCCACTTATTAAACAAGTGTGTACATGCATTTGTACATATTTCAACATGCAAAGACAGAGTGTGTTTGAACAGAGGGTTACGAATGTACAAATGAAAAATCATTTACTGACCTCATGTCATACCAAACCCATGATGTTCTTTTTTTAATAGGACATCAAGCTAAGAAATTCTACAAAACAGAATTTGTCTCCCATGAAGGAATAAACTCATGGTGATTGTTAAACTAATGACATCAGAACACTGGAGCATAACTCTATGTGTATAAGAGTCGTTCTCCATTCAGCAGTGAATTGAGAATTTGAATTGAGGTAGAAAATGTAACCAATCTTACTCGACTCAAGACGAGCAGGAATCGAACTGGCGTTTCTGGGCGAGCTAACAAGGGCGTTAAAGAACGCAGTCGGTAGCATCAGTTGCTAGAGGTCATCTTGAGGCCAGGGGAGTGAGGTTTACACGCACAGTTTTTACTGGCCTACGTCCGTTACACTCTCCCCCCAAACCTTACTCCCATCCGGGTCATGGCACCAAATGTAACCGGCCTCGATCCTGCATCTCCAGAATGGGAGGCAGATGCTAACTAGGAAGCTAAAGACTGCAGCCGTTATAGCGTCAGTCACCAGTGCTGCTCTTGAGATCAGGGGAGTGAGGTTTACACGCACAGCTTGTAACACTTTGTAAAACTTACTTACACTACACTTACTGGCTTACATTCGTTACACAAACAGAATGCGGATTTGCCGATTCACATTTGAATATAAGGAAGTAATTAAAATGATTGAAATATAAAGTTCACATTCTTGCAATTTTTTACTTTTTTAACTTAGTTTTTAGACAAACTGTGAATGTTGGCCTGATAGAATCTTATTTGTAAGTTTTTTTTTTTTTTTTTTTTTTTAGTTTAAATTGCCTTAAAGTTTGAGAATGTTTATGGGGCCTATATATTTTTTCAGGATGGAAGAACCAATCATTGCCTAGAATGCAGAACATGTGTTACATTTCTGTTTTCCAATTACAATTTAGTAAATTTATCTTGTTATTCTACAATGCCTTCGCTACAGAAAAAAACATTGATAACCCATCAGCAAAATCTAAATATTAAAACAATTATGACACAAATTACAGTAATAAAGTACCAACACCATTAAATATACATAACGTACAAAAATGTCAAACCATTATTTTTAACAAACGCAACTGCAATTTATAAATGACAGACTGTGAAATTGCAACATTTAGCCTAACACTAGCCTAAACTAGCCCTTGTTTTACCTGTGCAGTTTGCTAAAAATCATAAAGCATGCACAGGTTATTTTTTTCTGTTATTCAACTGATCCTAGCCATCGTGATTCATGTCTCTCCCCCACTCTGAGAACTCTGAACTTGTGGGTTTGGCTTGTGTGGATGGATGTCTGATTCAGTCGCGCGAGCGTCAGAGAGACGGTTGAGCTCCACAGCCCACCTCACATCAACCTTTCATTCAGGAAAACATATTGATTGAAAAAGCAAACAGAAGAACTTGTACTTGTTTGTGTTTTATCAATGTATAGATATAGCTACATAACATTTCTAAAGATCTCTATTTAACTGATGGTGATGTATCCTGACTCGCACGACGTATTATTGGAGACGGTGAGGTGAATGAGCTGCCTGGACATTGGTAAGTCATTCCAATATAATCCATTGATAGTCCAAACGCGTATTTTCATCAAACGGACATTAATAATTCAGACAACAAACAATTGTACGTTTCGCAATTTACGTTTAGTTTGTGCGCTTCGTGCACTCCTTCACGGACCATTTCGCCTTCGGTGTCTGGGAAGTGTGCCATGAAGTTTCCACGGACTCCGGTGTGTGTTTATGTCTCCTAGTGATAATGGTTTCATGTACCTATTTGTCTCTCAGATAAAGACACTGGAGGAGTGTGCTCGAGCGCAGGCAAGCCGTGCGTAATGAGTTTTTAACCCGCAGAATACATTTTACCTTAATGAAAGTGACCTGACAAGTTGCCTGAGAATAAGTCGATACGGCTTCTTTTGCTGTTGGAAATAAAACAATTCGGTCACGCCAATATTTGTATTAAAATTATTATTATGGTTATTCTGACAGACTCTCTCTGAGAGGATATAAAATATTCATAACCCGCGAGAGTTTCTTAATACGCAGTAAGTATGATATAATTCATTTTTAATATATATAATTTTTTTTTAATATGCCGATGTCATTTATTTACATATTTATAAGATTTACTATTATTTAAGGAAATATTTTCAAAGCCTTATACAGTCGTGATGAACAGTCCAAGCTATTTGTGTGAATTTTTGTATAATGTTTATTGTTTTCTGTATATTTTATTGCCTATTATATTAGATTATAGACATATTATCTGTCTGTCCTGGCTTCCACCAACCCACTTACTCATCCATATATTTATCTGAAAGGATTTCTAATGTCAATTCAAACCTGTTTTTACAGGTTGTCAAACCTAAGGACAGCTCGATCTTTCTCCAAAATCTAGCATGGCCATGTGTTAAATGGATTCGATCAGCTTAATAAATGGCTCCTCTGGGAGCAAAGACCTGGCCACTGGGGAGGATTCATCTGACATGTCTCTGAATCATCCTCTGTTAGAGCTGGGGGACAGCACCAAGCTTCTCGGGGTCCAGGTGGTTCTGATCTTCGCGTACTCTACCATCATCCTTTTGGGCGTTGTGGGTAACTCCCTGGTGATTTATGTGATTTACAAATTCAAGACACTTCGCACCGTCACCAACTTCTTCATTGCAAACCTAGCCGTGGCCGATCTACTCGTCAACACGTTGTGTCTCCCTTTCACGCTGGCTTACACTCTCCTCAGGGAATGGAAGTTTGGACAAGTGCTTTGTTTCACTCTGCCGTACGCTCAAGGTCTCGCTGTCCACGTCTCTACAATTACATTGAATGTAATTGCACTGGACAGGCATAGATGCATCGTTTACCACCTAGACACTCGAATGTCAAAAGACACCTGCTTTCTGGTCATTGCCATCACCTGGATAGTAAGTGCCGTCTTGGCGAGCCCATTGGCCATATTCAGAGAGTATGGGATTGTAGATCTTTCTCCAGATGACTCCATTGAGGTTTGTGGAGAGAAATGGCCTGACAGTAGTACAGACAGCACTCTATACTCGTGAGTATCAGACATGCATATTTTAATGAACGCATTATTACAGTTTCCTTGTGCCCTCAAGATCCCGCAAATGTATTCTGTGTTCATTTATCAAGTGCTACTGTTTCACAATTGCACTGAAAGCTCAAAGATGTGCATATATTATAGATAAATATACATATTCATAATGATTGAAACTTTGATATCTATAAACTGATATCATCTGAAACATTGTGAATTATTGAGATTTTGACTCAAGGTTGCTGTATATGCTTATAGTTTTACTGTCAATTATTTATCTTTGAAAGCCTTGTTTGTTCCGTAACAGTTACATTACAGCTGAAATGAGTCATGGCTTGTTTTATTTTGTAACAAAAGTACATGTTTTATGAAATCATCTTTAACAATAGCATAATGACACTCTTCAGCTGCACTTACATCGATTACGGCTGTGTTTTCTTTCTCCAGAATCTCCACGCTGCTGCTGCAATATATATTGCCTCTGGCTATCATCTCGTTTGCCTACATCCGTATCTGGAGTAAACTCCGCAATCATGTTAGCCCAGTTGGTCGCAGCGACAGGCACCAGCGCCGCCGCAAGACCACCAAGATGCTGGTAACCATGGTGTGTACAGTTACTAGCCTTATTAAGTGAATATTATATCATAGTATTCCTGCATCTTTGTATCATTTTAGAATTCACACATAGAAGACAGCAAAAAGCCTATATGTGTATGTGTGTGTGTGTGTGTGTACATACACACACGTATGTTATACTATGGAAAATATTTTATAGATTATGAAAAGGCAAGGCAAATTTATTTATTTAACACATTTTCATACATAATCATAATTCAAAGTGCTTTACAAAGGAATTAAAATAACACAAATAAATAAAAATAACAATAAAATTTGAGAATAAAAAAATGTATAAAATACATTAAAACAGGCTGAAAATGCTGATATTTGGCAATGTTAAGACCAGTGTTGGGTGTAATGTACTACTTAATAAGTAACAAGTAATTCATACCTTTAGTTTAATTAATTTGTCCTTGAAAAAGTAAAATAAGCAATTACTCTTAATATTTTTCATTAATCTAATTAGTTACTTCTGATTAGAACAATTCTATGTAAAAACAATAGTGGGTTTAGCATTGTCTAATGTTATTAGTTTGTAATGTTTTTAATGTAATCATCTCCCTTTAAATACTTTGTTCAGTTTAAGGATATGAAATTTGTTTTATTTATTTTAAAAGAATTAATAGAGCATGCAGTTTCATGTTCATCCGTGAACTAGTCGAGATTAAGGGATTTAGATAGTAAGGTAATACGTAATGTGATACATTTGAGAGAGAGTACGTGGTTAAGTAATCTAATATTACACATTACTTTTTTTAGAGTAACTTCTTGGTCAGAATTATTGAAAGTCTTCCAAATGATCTTGACATGAGCGAATATCACTTGCATCGGCCATTACGTCAGCCCATCACTCACAAATTCATAACGATGTGTTCTGATGTTCACAACAAGGACCTTGCACATTTTTAGCTCGTGTACTTTCTCTGTTTATTCTCTTGAGCCAGGACTGAATGCTAGAACAGCATACTTCTTTCCCAAGAGCATTTCCACATAAGAAGCAGTTTTCTGTAACCCAAATATTTCAGAGCTATTTTCTCCACGGTTATTTTGAAAGAGGTTATAGTTGGCAATAATATAAATAGAGAATTATACCAGCATGTAGAGCAATCAGGCTTTTTTATTGCAGCTTGCCCAGTCGTGATGCAGCACGCATGCAGATAACCTCTCACCCGGTCTGTTGCAGGTCGTGGTGTTTGCAGTCAGCTGGTTGCCTTTTCACGCCTTCCAACTCGCCATTGACATTGACCACAGCGTGTTGGACATGAAGGACTTCCGGCTTCTTTACACAGTTTTCCACATTGTGGCCATGTGCTCGACGTTCGCCAACCCACTGGTGTATGGTTGGATGAACCGGAACTACCGCAGCGCCTTTGTTGCGGTCTTCCGTTGCAAGGAACGGCTTGATTCGTTGCACATCGAGGGCCAGGCTGCCCCAGCGGTTCGCAGCAAACCAAAAAAGGCTTTGGAAGCTCAAGATATGGTGACGACACATCTCAACGCAACAGATGTCTGAGGTGACGACAGTAAACCAAATAGTAAATCTATCTATTAGGGCTGTCAGTTAAACGCATTATTAACGGCGTTAACGCTAACCCATTTTAACGGTGTCCATTTTTTTATTGCGCGATTAACGGTCTTTTTGGCCTAGCAAACTTTGTAGTTTTTTCCATATGCTTTTGCATGCGTGGCTCTGCGCTATGAAACCCATTCATTTCAATGGCTTGCGCCGCACGAGGAGGACGTTTTGTTGCTTCGTCGACCAAAGCGCAAGCGGATCTAGCTAGACTGGAAACAACTAACAGGCACGCTGCACACACTCGTTTGGGCTTGCGAGCTGGCCAAATAGTAGGTTAACGTTACGTTTTGAGTGGATGACGAGCGTGAGACGCCGAAATGGATGCCAATAAGATTCTGAATGGAAACTTTACTAAAAAGTTGCCAAATTGTTCAATTGACGAGACCAAAGTGATCTGTGTGTTTTGTCGTTGTGAACTGAGCTATCGTCATCGCAGCACGTCCAGTCTGAAATAACACTTGATGATGGCCAAGCACACACACACACACACAAACATGAAAATTCTCCGCCCCCTCGTCAATATCAGGACCTCGTCAGTATTCGTTTCACCCTTTTATTGACGGACAGTGTTACATTGTGTGAGAGATTATTTGCTCCAAGTGAGAAAGTGTGAAATTGAACACGTTATATGAAAATTGCACAAAGCAAGCTGATCCACTTTTCCATGCTGATAAGAGCATTAAAATAAGAACAAATAATGCGAGAAAAAGAAATCAAGAGACATTTAGAATAGATAAAAATGTGCGATTAATCGTGAGTTAACTATGACATTAATGCGATTAATCGTGATTAAATATTTGAATCGTTTGACAGCACTACTATCTATCTATCTATCTATCTATCTATCTATCTATCTATCTATCTATCTATCTATAAACTTTACCTCTTTCTATTTTCATTGTTTAGGTGAGGATACTGAAAGGAGTGCTGATGTGAACTCAACAACACTGTCAAGGATTCATAGTGGTGGATTCATTGCATCTCCCTGGTGATTTATGTGGTCTCCAAATTTAAGAAGCTTCATAACATCACCATTTTTTTTCATTGGCACACCTTGCCTTGGTTGATCTACTTGTCATCATGGTTTGTTTCTCATCTACAGTATGCTGGTTTACACGAAACTGTGGGAATGGAGTTTGGAAGTGCTTTATTTCACTCTACTGTATGTTCAAGGTCTTGCTGTCCATGTTCCTGTTACATGAAATTGTGCTGGTGGCATCTTTGCAACAATGTGACCTAGCTAAATTCTACACTGTGAGTTCAATTAAAGAGCACAGATGGGTAGAGCTCTTCACGTTTGTAAGATATTCTCATCTTCTTCATCAATGCATCTACACAAAGATCTATGAGGTGACTGAATGGGAGATAGAGGCGGATGCTTCTCCATTGCTATATATAGACAACTGCACAGTTTTGTTCATCGTTGAAGAAGGTTCGTCAGCATTCAACAGTTTTGGGTGTTGTCATACTACAAATTTGTGCACCTTAGATCTTGAACCTCACAATTGCTCTGTAGTTGTTTAGCAGTCATAATCTTGTGTGGACTTACAGGCAGGTCGAGCATTCAAATGGCTCTGGAAGGTGTTAACAGCAAATTGCTTCGCCTTTCATCTGAAAGTAATTTGCACTGAGGAATAGTGTGCCGGCACTCCTTTAGACTAACAACAGCACAGGCAGGGACAGGGAGATGTTTCTATCCCTGCGGTTTGAATGTTTCAACAGATCTGTATTATCCCCTCCATTAAAATCTATGAAAGATGTTCTGTCAGTTCCAATATTTTTCATATTAAAATATTAAGAATGTGTTTCATATAAAATACAGCACAAAGAATTATCATTGACAGTACCTGATGGATCAAAGTGGACTGTTCACTAGCTAGTTCACATTTTAAAAACATAATGGGTTGGCATGTGACAACAAGTAAAAAAGAAGAAAAAAAAACACAATATTGTACTGGTAATGGAAATTTGCTTTCTACTGTATGTTGTTCTATTCTGTAAAGCTATCACCGTGACAAATGAATGTAATTACATATATATATACAACATCTGACACACAATATGTTTATTAATGGGAATTGATCTACCAACACAAGAATATTTCCCTATGTTCTCCAATTTCCTGAAGGAAAATCGATCCCAAAGCTGCTTTAAGCAAAATGTGATGACTTGTACAAGTTATGGGATTTCTGATGGATTACTATTGGCATACCTGTCCACTGTAGAACCAAATTACTCCTTTTAACCTACATTGTCTGCAGGAAGTGAGAATACCACGTTTAATTAGGACTATGGGCTTCTGTGTGGATCCAACTGGGATGTGAATTAAGAATTATTCATAAGATACACCAGCAGCATTAAACTTTAATATTGTCATTTGACTTTCAAGACTTTCTTGCCATATTGAAAATAATGTTGACAAGTTCTTCAGCATGTAAAACCAAACAATAATACATTTACAATAGAAGTCTAACAGGCAGTACATTGGATACACATTTAAAAACACTAATCATTTGAAAGTTGACCATTTAAAAATATGTTAAAGGGGTGGTTTACTGCTTTTTTTGTTGCATGATTGTGTTTATGGGGTGTGTGCAATATAACATGTATTCGTGGTTTTTCTTTTTTTTTTTTAATTCTTAATTTTCATAAATTTCACCTTTATTGTAAGCTTCTTTCTCCTGTCATTTGAACGACTATGAAACCACTCCCCCAGAAACAGGCAATGGGCTCAGATTGGTTAGTTTGGGCCGCTGTGTTGTGATTGGCTAAACTGTGTAGCCCACGTTGTCCGGAAACTTGCCCATTACCTTTACGGGCGACAGTTGCGTTCCTGACAAATGTAAATAATGGCGTCGATACTGCCGTATCAGTTCGGACCAAGAAAGCGGCGATGAAGAGAGTCAAGCAGAACCTTCCCAAACACGGCTCTTACAAAACAATTCTGAATGGTAATTTTTTTTTAATTATTGTTATATTCTATTCTAATATTATTATAAGAATTTCGATACGTTGTTACTTGAAAAATGCTACTGCTGCTTGTAAGCTTTTGAGATACGGTAGCCTATTCTCCTGATTAAACATTTAATATAACTGAATAAATGTATTTTTTTTAAGTTGTTGTTTTATCAATATAATGAACAACCGTTTATCTATTCACAAAACTTAGTTTACTCAGTGTATCGTTTTATTTAGGTGTAGCTTACACGTGGCAACTGTGTTAAAACCATCCTGTAACAGTTACACTGATGACTGACAGCAGCTGAAGTTTATTTTTTTTAACTTTATACACGTTTGTCTTAGACAAAATAGCATCGAACTAACGTTAACTGGCTAGCTAATACACACACAGCGTTGGCATTGGTTTACGTTCTTGATCAAACCGAAAAATTGTATATATACATGAAAAATACATTTACAAAATTAGTACAGATACATATTCAGGTCCAAAATGTTTGTAAGGTTACGCGTTTGTCGTAGACACGAAATAGCGTAACTATTTGCTATAAAACCAGCGCATTTGATAAAACTAAAACATTACGCCTGAAATTATACATGCAAATAGATTTAAAATGATTAAGTCTTACTTACAGTTGTGGCCCAACAACTGCTACCGCTGGTTTTAAAGTTGGAACTGCTTCATGTTTTAGTAAGTTTCTTGTTGAATGCGTGGAGATTCTGGAAGCTGTTTTTCTTAAAATGCGCAGCACAAAGAGCTAAATTACGATTGTTATTTTCAGGAACATAATCAAACATAAATTGTTTCCATTGTTGATGAACTACAACGTCCGTGGGAAGCCCGAACACAGAAGACCTGACAGCTGGGTGAAAATAACACACTTTTGTTTTGATGAGTCGCAGAAATATGGCCATGCCCTTTTTTGGGTATTCCAGAGGGAGGGTTGATGCAAATATATGGGTTAGTTACGTATAAAACCCGTTGTAGTCCCATTCCAGTCGTTTTTGTAGGCATTAAACTTCCTGATTTTTAAAAGACGATATCTCTGCTTACATTGAACTTTCAGCGCTGCAACTTTGCAGATACTGCTCATGCACCAACAGCAACATTACACACTATTTAAAATGAAAAAAGTGAAATCGCAATCAACCACCCCTTTAATGTCTAACATTCACATGAAATCTAACCAGAATTCTCATCTGCCGAGAAACAGTTCCAGTGCCAGGACAATTAAAGTTGACATGATACGACATGGTGTCATTTTGATGTATATTCAAGTGATATGGCTTCTTGAACAAGAAATAATTATGGGCGGGACTTGATTTTGTCTGTCTGAAATTGATTGGATGGTTGTGGTTTTCTATTGGTCAATCGCGTGACAGGTAGCCCCGCCCTCACGCCAGTAAACACATAAGAAAAGAGAAGAGATGTCACTACAAGAACATTTCTGCTTTAAAACCTGTTTAAAAATTATATTTGCATGTGCATTACTGTCCCAACCAAGTATGATGCGACAATTATTGCATCAAGCAATTTATCTGCACAGAAAATGCAAATATGATGTGTGATGTAGCCAATCAGAATATATGAGTGAGGTTTTGGACCAATCAGATTTCACGGTGACATTAGTTGAAGTAGTTCTTTGGATTCATCGCTTTGTGTCTGCCTGATTAAGACAGTGTAAATGTTATATATGCTAACAATTTATTTCAAACTTATTGTCTGTGGCAATTAACAGCATGCCACTACTGACACTTTGCTTAACGAGAGAAAGAGGACTGCGAGTCAGAACGCCAGATAGTCAAGTGGTGCCTAATTATTTAGTTGACTTTTTCTTTTATGTTCCAAACGCAGCACAAACACACAGTCAAAAAAAAAAAAAAAAAAATCAGCGGTCCAGTTTTTCTTCAGGGATCTTATTTCACACATCAAAAGTGTGTGAGTGTGACAAAACAGCAGCTAGTGTTGATCAGCCAGCTTTATTTATGGGAGATTTGAATCATTAGATGCTTTTAGAAAAGGCTAACAAAAGACTTTCACTCATCAAACCATTTAACATACAGTGCTTAAAAACATGTATATTTGTGGATCTGTTTTTGTGAAATGTTAAAGCCTACTTGCAAGTGTTTGTAATAACAGATGTGTTTACATTTAAAAACAAAAAGAGACTTAGCCTACATTATGTACCAAAACTTTGGTTGGTGCCGACCAAATTGTGCTGTGATGCATTAAATTTTTTTTGAACATTGTGTAATTTGCTATTTATATATATATATATATATATATATATATATATATGCATTAGATGTTGAAAGAAGGAGATAATGGCTCACGTGTTCTTTGTAAATAAAATTATTTGAATTGAATCTCACAAAAGAAATTGAACTCGGATGTTTTTTTACTAATGCTGATGTCCTTATCTCAGGGTTTTGTTTTCACACAGGGCTTTAGATGACAGTTCATGCGGTTCTAATACACGCAGACATCAAGCAATCCCTCTCTAAGCCTCTCTTCCGCCGATTTGCATGAAACAACGGCCTAACAAAAATGAAATGATTTGAATCAGTGGAACAATAAATCCTAGCTGTCACTCTGAGGCACATAGGTACATTGACACCAACCCACTCACGCATCTACTTTTTCTTGCTGTCTAACCTTATTTGCATTTTGCACTTATCTACCTTGACTGATTAAAAACTAAAACAAAAATGTTTTTATATCTATTATATGTCATGCACAACAGCTGAGATGACAGGCCAATTTCTTTCACACTCGTGATCTTTTCTTCTGTCTATGTCTGTTCACAGACTGAAGCTGTTCTTTGATTCATTGGTCTGAAGACTGCAAACCCAAAATTCAATTTCGCCCCATCCTTGGATCTGATACGCAGTATGATTGTGCCATCATCACAGTGAGTGGCAGTTATTCACTGCTGTAACTAGAGAAGATGCTTTACAAATTGAAGTATTTGTCCCTCACGATTTATCACCAGAACTTTATACACACACACACAGAACACAATTCTGTGTATTAGATTTCAACTGTACTGCAAGGATGCAAATAATACCAGCTGTGCTCCAAAAGTCAGAGACAAGCAGCAATGCATAGAAATGCATTAGGGGTCATTCACACAGAACATGTTTTTTGAATACGACTATACTGCATTTTCATTGTTTTTTTATGTAAACATGTGCTGGTTGGATGTGTTTGACAGCTTTGCTAGTTCGCTAGAATTTCGAGCGTGAAAACGCATGAGGATTAATGGGAAAGAGGAGTGTGAGCCTTCTTTAGACTTTCTACACTCTTAGAAAATAAGGTTCTATAACCTTAAAAGGTTCTACATATTAGAATTACTACGTATTTGGAACCCCTAAAATGTTCTAAACAGAACCCTTTTTAAAGGAGTAGTTCACTTTAAAAAAAACTTTTGCTGATAATTTACTCACCCCCATGTCATCCAAGATGTCCATGTCTTTCTTTCTTCAGTCGAAAAGAAATTAAGGTTTTTGATAAAAACATTCCAACATTTTTCACCATATAATGGACTTTACTGGTAACCAAACGGTTCAAGGTCCAAAAGACACTTTCAGTGCAAACTGTTCAAAGGGCTTTAAATCGCTCATTTAAAAAAAAATAATAAAGTTTAAGTTTTATAAGCTCAAATGGTCACCTTGCTCTGTTCTGTGATGCGCGCTTGTGTCTCTCCTGTTCGAACTCGTTTATCAAAATGAACAAATCTTTTCCATTGAACAAAATGAACAAGTCAATTTGTCCATTTCGTTCATTGAATAAACCAAATTTTGATAAACGAGTTCGAACAGGAGCAAGGCGGCCATTTGATCTTATAAAACTTTTTTTAAATGAGTGATCATTTCGTTCGATAAGACCCTTATTCATCGTCTGGAATCGTTTAAAGCACTTTGAACAGTTTGTAGTTTGCACTGAAACTCTCATTTGGACCTTGAACCGTTTGGTTCCCAAAGAAGTCCATTATATGGAGAAAAATCCTGGAATGTTTTCATCAAAAACCTTAATTTCTTTTCGACTGAAGAAAGAAAGACATGGATATCTTGGATGACATGGGGGTGAGTAAATTATCAGCAAAAGTTTTTTTAAAAGTGAATTACTCCTTTAAGGGTTCAATAATTGGGATCCTTTTGGGTTCATTCATCATGGGGGTTAGAAAATGTAAATATTTATATAATTTTATGTAGTTAATCAATATCACACGAAGAGTGCCATTTCAGTTTTTCTCCTCCAAAAATCAGCATGATGAAAATATGATATTAAGTTACTACAACAGTTTAATAAACAATAATTTAATTACAACTACAAAATATTGCAGAATAATGTAATATATGAATGAATAATAGCCTATAAAGAACCTTTGTGCCAAAAGGGTTCTTTCTTGTCATTATAGAACCTTTTTTAGCATAAAAGGTTCTTTGGAGTTGAGTAAAGAACCCTATGCTTCATATATAGAAACCCAATGAACCCTTTTTTCTAACATCTGTGTTCCATGGATGGAAGAAACGGTCTGGAACGGCATCAATCAGAAGTATGCTTCACTAGTAGGCCTACTCGGTTTTTTTAAGGCATTGTAAAAGAGTGAAATAGTTTTGTTCCCTGTTCTATAGAGTGATCAGTCTCAAGGCGTTTACAGCTCAAGTGATTGGCTCAAAAAATCCCTTCTACAGAACGGACAATGACTGTAGAAGGCAATGAATCAAAGATGACGCATCTAAGTCGTAACCCCCTTCATCCTTCTCTCATTTCACTCAGAAACACATCACATGCTCTCCCACCGAATGCTAGTTGCTCTTCAATTTACAAATTCATATTCAAATCAAATCACCTTATTACATACAGTAGCTTGAATATGATGTGCAAGATTACACTCTAGTTGAACCAGAATTTCTTATAAATATTCAGTGGTAAACTTGTTTGTTCCCAGATTCACATTTGCACTTGGTTTGATTATAAAATCAATGCAGATGGTAAAAACAACTTAGAAAGCCATATATTACAACTGAGATTGTCCACAGTTGATAAACACAGACTGAGGAGATTTGGGAACAATCTAGCAGACTTTCATCAGAATTTAATCAGACATAACAACTAACCTTTGAGTTTGAATTCATTATTGATTGTCAGTGGAATGATTTTTGTTAGTGTTAATTAATGTTTCCAGCATCTGTTGTTCTGCTATAATTGCTATCGCATAGTGAGACTTGACTTTATAATGACCCATACTGCCAATTTATCAGTTTAAATTGTTCATTCTTCCAGATTAAAAAGATGTGAATTAGACATAATCAAATTAACTCGGCTTTGCCTTTAACAGTATTTCACTGCCGCATGTGAAAGCTGGAAAAATACTGTTTTTATGAATAGGCTGCTTTAATGAAGACTGATGGATGTATTTAATCATGACTAAAGACCGAAGAAATTAATAATAACTGATGAACGAATTTAATGACTAAAGATTAATTTCTCTCTTTAATTCGAATCTCAAACCATTTAAAGATGTTCAAAAACCAGAAGAGAAAGCTATATAAAGCTAGTATCAACTTGAAGTTATAACATGATGAAATTATCCTCAACATCCTTGTTGTGGCTTGAACAATGACTTTATCAACTGATTATATCCTTTAGGGTAGTTAATGCAATAGGTTTGGGGTAAGAATTGGGTTTGGACTTTTTTTCGACAGGAATGTTGTTTCAGGAACAACAGACGATTTTCGAAGATCCTACATGCCCAATAAGATGCCTTTTAAGGAAACACATTCTTTCTTCTCTAAACAGCTGAAAACGATAGTACAGTGGACACATGGTCTCCTTCACAATGATGTATGACGATTTCCCTCAGTTCTGTGGCGAGAACAAGAATCTGACTGCACAACCTCCAAAACAAAAGCATTTTTTCAAAACAGAGGTTTATTTATGTTTGCAGAGAACATGGCGTGCCTCATGGTTTACAGCTAAAGAATCGTCACCAGTAATAGATAAATCAGAGGGTCACACCAGACACCGATAGGCTGGAGGTCAGACAATTCAGCGGTTATTACGCACAGTTTTGTGTAATATATCCAGGCAGAAGAGGTGATCTACAACCCACTGAGGAAGGTTGCTGAGGTTCGTAAATCAGCCTGCTGATAAAAATGAATACTTAAACTGAAGCCATGAATCACCCTGTTTAATGTGTCATGTTCCTGGATCAACATTCTTGTTGTTTTTAAAACAGCATTCCTATTAACCAAATTGATTTTATGGTCAGGTTGATCTCATTTTAATGGTAGGGTATGGGATTTGCAAAACGGCCGACAGATTTTGAAAATGCACAACTCAAAAGGTCCTAAAACAGTTACTTTCAAGCTATTTTAAAGGAGAACTCCGGCGAACAATGAACCTTTGGTCTATTAAAACATCGGTACCTAGTCAATCGTTCTCTGAGATTTGTTTTCATGATAATCGAATGTAAAGAGTTTTATCTTTAAAAACTGTTTAGCGTATAATGGGGCATTGACTAAGTAAAAAGAAATCGCTAGTTTATACCACTAACAAGGCTCAAAATAGCCCCACACTAACACAGTAACATAATGAGGGTCCCTTCATGCAAACCGAAGCATTGAGAACTTTGTAAGTGTACAGACCGTTTAATGAGAAGATACTTTATGAAGACAGTTCACAGACAGGAGCCATCTTTGAAAATAGTCTCGATAAGTCGATCCCCGAACGCCGTTCATACGGTTCAGAAGTTCGCTGAACTTCATACAGTTCAGATCACTCCGCACGACGTTCGTGGTTTGACTTATCGAGACTATTTTCTACACATTTCCCGCCCACTTGAGCCCCTGAGTCAATTAATGTCACTCTGTTTTGCTTGGAGAGGCAGTTTATTCTGCTTTTAATTACCTGGAACTGATTCATCGGAGGGGAAAAATACACAAAAATGTCTTCTTGTACTCAGATAATGATTATGATAATTTTACAGACATCTCTTGTCTATTATCTGAAATTGACATGCACAGAAATGGATGATCAGTAAACTAATTTAATAGCATAACAACCGTTGTTTTACAGTGACTTTTTCAATGTCTGTTGAGGTAGAGACATTATGACAATACCACAGCATAATCACATGAATCTAAGCGGACTTAACTACTCTAAAATATATATGAATGTTACTTATGTTAAAAATGTTTTTAAAGAGTGGATTTATTACCATCTGAAGAAATTCTTGAACTCAGCATGCCACATAAATCACGTGAAATTGCTGATGCTGAACTTTTCAATCCTGAGGGAATTAGATGTTCGTTCTTCAGCCAGCATTTTTTTTTTCCTTAGGCTATTTTGGTTAGTTGTGGTTCATTAGATTACATTTTGATGAGCATATTCTGAAATAAGAGGCTGTAGCAGGATGCTGTCAGCACAACTCAAGCTCAGTCTCTCTGGCTATGTTCCATCAAGATGTAATTCACAATTTGAAACGACTTAAAAAGAACATTGCTTAAGATGACATACAATCAAGAATCAGACAATTTTATATCTGTGCTGTAATCAAAATCCATCTTCTTATAGCTCTATAATGTGATTGATTTAAAGCGGAGCCATATGCCAACGTCCTGCTAATATAATACCTGCGGTGTCGTTACATTTCCCATAGAGAAAAACAGAGAGAGGAAACCTTACCACAAAAACAAAATGATTAAGGATCAAAAAAGTTTGGTTGGTTAATTTGGACAAAACTCAAATATATGATTGAAACGGTAAAGTGTTTGTTAAAGCTCTATTAGTTTTTCATTTTGACTGCCACAGGTTTAAGCTGTCTCGCACGAAGAATCGCACTTCCCCAGAAAATGTAAATGTAAACCTCATTGATTCCATCAGAGGGGGAAAATGACTTATGCCGCCACAAATATGGCAATTTTTTGATTGGTTTCCATGAGCGATGAACCCTGTAAATGTTATAGATGACTGTGTACTGTTTGCCATGCAGCCGCAGGCCAGCCGAACTCTGCTGCAGTCGTCAACACTTTTCTCTTCTCCGATGAAGAATTATGTGATAACTGGGAAAACGGCGACAGTTAGCCACCATGGACCTACCGGATCAGAAGAAATTCATGTCATGTTATTTTATAATTAGGATCATGGGAAGATAAAAAAAGAGCTTTCACATTTTCTGAAGAGAACATGAGTTCTCCACACAAAACTCACTGATGTGATGTGTATGTGTGTATATATATATATATATATTAAAGTTAATACAAAATAAAATAGTGTAAAATTGTCCTTTAAAATACTTGGCAAGGAAAAAAAAATATTCATAGCATGCTGTTAGATTTTGACCAGCATTCCTATTTTAAATATTATTCTGTAATATTCAATGGCATATATTATAGTTAACATAACATATTATATATTTTAATTTCATATAACATTTTTATATATATTTTTTTTTAAATATTACCTGCTGTAAGATTTTGAGCATACCACCAATTATTCTATGATATTCAATGGCATTCTCATCCCTTTAGTTTTGATCTTTTCTGTATTAGGCTGTGTGATTTATTTATTTATTTTTATTTTATTTTTTTTTGAGTCTGATGAGTCTTGAGTCTCATCTATAGCATTAACAAACACCAGTAATAAATAATGGAGGATGCGGACAAAAGAAAAATGTGAAAAAATGGTTGTTATACTGACTGTGAATATGTAAGACAAGTAGTCTGCCTAGCTATTATTTTGACTTGAAGTAGCACAGATCATTAGATAACAGCGATACATCATCCTAATTGGGAGTGGAGGCATGGGGGGTGTAATACATGCATAAATGGAAATAAACACGTCCCAATGGAGGAACTTAATAAGGGAGCATCAAAACAAACAGCTGCCAGAATTTTGAACTGGTGTCCTTCACTTCTTTATTTTATCCCCCGTTTTTTGTCACTAGATCTATTCTTGTACAGTAATTCTCACGTGTCCTGAAGTTTCCTGAGAATGGACGTGTGTTTTATGCCACTCTCAAATTGTCATAAATATCCCCACAGAAGCAGATCTTGATCAGGTGGCAACAAAAGCTCATTCCTCAACCAAAAGCCACCCTGGAGATTAATTAATTCTGCATTTTTAGGTTTCAAGTCAATTTGCTTTTCATATATTTAACACTCCCAGCAGAGCGCCATCTCCTTCCTTTGATTGTGTATCATATGTTCTGATGATCTCAGCAGGCCCTCAGTCTTATAGAATGAAAATTATACAAACCACACCACGCTCCCTCAGAGTGTCAATTTAAAATAGGCTTTTTCTCAATTAGAAAGCAAAGAATGGACTTGAGTTTTTGTGGAGACCAGTCTTGCCAGGTTACATTGAAAGAACGAAGGACACAAGGACACAGAACACGCGATCTTGTTGCTGAACTGTTCACATATTAGCTGTGAGACAGGCAGCATCATCAATGCAGAATAAAAAAAACAGAACATCACAGATGTCATAACCTACACTTTAAAAAAAACAGTAAACTACTGGCAGCCGTGGTTGCCAGCATCATACCGTAACTATACGGTGTTACTGTTTTTGTGTTAGAGCATATAGCTGTTAAATTAAAGTTTTATACTATATAGCTGACAATACAGTATTTAGCTGATCTTTTCAAAAACAGCAACACACCGTATTTTTACAGTAACCACAACCGTTTTTTTACAGGATTATTTTTTACACTGATGTACAGTACTTATATAATTGTTATTATTTTATATATTTTTATTTTACTTATATATAAATAACTCTTTTATTTTACATATACATATATAAATGTTAAAAATTGTGTATGCTTTAGTAAGAAAATTGTGGTTTCCCTAATAAAACCATGATACATTTTCCTGATTATTTTAAGGAAATATACACAGTTTTGAGGCTTGAATTGAGGAACCGATTAAGCTGATAAAATGAAGGGCAAATGGCTATCAATTTATTTAAAGAGAATTAATTAATTTATGCAGTTTTATTTAGAGACACCGTTGTTTGTTCCCATCATGCTTTGCATATGGAAATGAAGAGTATTGAAATTCCCTCACCCACTTACACACACTATATTTGAGGACACACTAATGACTGATGTGCCCTTCAATCGGTCCATTCCTCATCCTGATAGAATCATCTGCCAAGAATCCAAATTGTAGCGGGTGATTGACTTTGTCCATGCTAATATGTGACCAGCTCTATAATTTTGAATATTTTGAACCAGAAAAACACATTTTCACCGAATACTAACTTTTAAAATCGTGTTTGTAAAATTAACAGTTTTCTACTCATAACATGGATCATGTGACACTGAAGACTAGAGGAATGATGCTGAAAAGTCAGCTTTGGCATCACAGGAATAAATTACATTGTAAAATATATACATTTATTTTAAATTATAATAATATTTCACATTGTTTTAATTTTGATCAGCCCTGGTGAGCAAAAGAGACTTCTTTAAAAAATTAAAAAATAACAACTTTCTGGTAGTGTATTTATCAATTATATAGCATAAACAATGCAGGATGTCCCTAAGTTTAATACTTAGACTGATTTGTTCAAATCCTGACTGTAAGAGCAATATAGCATGCATCGTAATGCTCTTCGATACTGAAGCCCTAAGTTAATATGCAGGTGTGAGAAGTCTGTGCTGTCAGTGTTTAGCAGGTGTTGGGTTGCCAGTGTGTGCAGACATTGTTTGTCAGTGCTGGGTCAGTGAACGTGCGCGACTGTTGCAGCCTAGAGGCAAATCACCCTCAGTCACCCTGCCAGACACACATGCGCGCCCAATCATATACGCAAACATGCTTGTGCACACACAGATATGGATTTACAAATGCGCAAACATTCACACATGTATGTGTGTGTGTGCGCTCGCGCCTGAACGACATTGTAGTTGCATAGAAAATACATAATGATGCCTTTGTCCTGCCTGAGTAGAATATTTTTGCACAATTCCTTTATAATAAACAGATATACATTGGTATCAGCTGCTGTAAAAAATAATCCTGTTAAAAAAAAACGGTAAACTACTGGCAGCAGTGGTTACCAGCATCATACCGTAACTATACGGTGTGTTACTGTTTAACTGTTAAATGAAAGTTTTATACTGTATAGCTGACAATACAGTATTTAGCAGTTAATTTCAAAAACAGTAACACACTGTATTTTTACGGCATGATGCTGGCAACCACAGCCAGTAGTTTACCGTTTCTTTACAGGATTATTTTTTACAGTGTGTTGTTTATTTTCTAATGACACGGTGCAGGGAATTGCATGCAATACTTCTGTTAGTAAGTTAGTATGTTCTATTCTGACTTTATGAACAATATTTCTTGTTTTCAACTTGTCTCCATAATAACACAGCACAAAACAAATTGCTAAACATTACTATTTAAAAGTGTTGTTTCTTTGGTTTTCTGTCCACTTCAAAGACAAGCAAATTATGTTTAATAGTGTTTTGTCATCTCTATGGAACTCTAAAGTCAGCAAAACTACTAATGGTTCAACATTTTAGCCCATTATGAAAGGTCTGCACACTGCAAGTAGAAAATTGATTCGATTCATCTTTCCGCACAAAATAGTCATCTTTGGCAGCCCCCAAGCAGGCTGTGCTTTTTGGTATCCACCATAATGAAATGACGGGACTCATCCTTTACCTCCCCCTCTGTCTGCTGGGGATAGCATGTTTCTAATTTAACTAATTTATTGTGGCATGCAGTAATTGTTTACCTGCATACTTATGAAGGTCATCACCAGCTGAGTCGCATCCCTATAGGATCCAGCGTGGTAACAGCACAACGATCTTAAGCACCTCAGGCTCTCCAGTGTCTTCCAGTCATTGCGAGGAAATACACTTTTTAATGTTTTTAGAACTAGTCATATGGTGAGTCAATATTGCATCACAATAATGTTCAGAATATTGGTTTAAGTAGCAGAAACTGGTAATTTTGAGAGTTTAGTCAAGCTTTCATCAACATACAGTACACTACCATTCAAAATTTTGAATGGTTTTGAAAGACGTCTCTTATACCAACACATTCTCACCCCAAGGCGTCACCTTTAGGCACCCTTTAGTGTCAGTCACATGACGCAATCCTACGGCGTCATCTAACTGACGCTAAAGGAAAGCGTCAGTTTATTACAATTTAAAAACTAACTTCTATTTGAATATCTTGGTAACACTTTACAATAAGGTTCATTAGTTAACATTAGTTAATGTATTTACTAACATGCACTAACCATGAGCAATACATTTGTTACTGCATTTGTTCATCTTTGTTAATGTTAGTTCATGAAAATACAGCTGTTCATCATTTGTTCATGTTAGTTCACGGTGCATTAATTAATGTTAGCAAGATTTTAATCAAGTATTAGTAAATGTTGAAAATAACATTAACAAAGATTAACAAATGCTGTATATGTGCTATTCATTATTAGTTCATATTAACTAATGTAGTTAACTAATATTAACTAACGAACCTTATTGTAAAGTGTTACCGATATCTTTTAACATGTAATTTATTCCTGTGAATCGGCAAAGCTGAATTTTCAGTCTTCAGTGTCACATGATCCTTCAGAAATCATTCTAATATGTTGATTTTATGTTCAAGAAAAATGTATTATTGATGCAAAAACATCTAAACCAATTGTGCTTCCCAATATTTTTGTGCAAACTGATACATACATTTTTTAATTCTTTAACAAATAGAAGGTTAAAAACAGCATTTATTTAAAAATGTTCATTGTTTTTTAGTGTAAAAGTCGTTACTGCCACTTTTGACGAATTAAATGCATCCTTGCTGAATAAAACTTTAATTTCTGTAAAGTAAAATAAATAAATTCACATTGAATGAGCTATTTCACACAAAATATGTTAGATAATGGAAGTAAAATAATTTGTTAACTGCATTTCATGTTGACTTTATTTGCACATAAGTTTCAGAAATGTGTAATAATATATCTGTGTCGAAGTCGGTTGAAGCAAGGATGAGGAACAGTTAAAATGTAATAAGCAATAACATACAAACAAACACTTTTTAACAGATTATAAACACACAGGAACAGAACAACCACTGAAAACAGACACAATGGACAAGGAACTAAACTAAACAGGGACTCTTTTCAACTAAACCGATTTCAACAGAAAACGTTTTCAGTCATCCCAAGACGTTATCAAACTGACGCTTTTGGCCATACGTCAACATCCGACGTATTAGGGGACCCTTTAACGTCAGTTAGATGACGCTATCTAATCCTAACCCAACCCCAGACCTAAACCTACCCGCGTCATCCAACTTACGTTAAAGGTAAAGCCTCAGTTAGATGACACCCCAGGATCGTCATCTAATTGACGTTAAAGGGTACCCTAAAACGTTGGATGTTGACGTATGGTCAAAAGCGTCAGTTAGATGACGTCTTGGGATGAGAATGTGTTGATTTACACAACAACTTTTGAAACAGGTTTCCAAGTGCAAGTTTTTGTAAAGTATAAAAAAACGCAAATTTGTGCGAATGGTGACATCATGCGTTTGCGTATTATGTGTTCAGTCTTGGTAGTGTTTCTTTACAAAGCTCACCAAATACATGGCCTGGTGTTTTTAGTCAATTTCACCGTGAAAAGGGATCATTTTGACAGTGTTGTCGTCCATACGTGAAAAACGCAAAGGACAAAAACTTTAGTACATCATTGTCGTGTACATGCGAGTTAACAAGGGGCAGGTGGACACAATAGGTTGCTATGGTAACAACCAACTTGGAAACTAGGTCTACAAAGGGAGACTGGAAATAAACACAGGAACTCGGAACACATAACGCTATAAACCAGAACAGAACCTAACCCTCTCAATCTGTGTGATTCAGCTTGCATTGCATTTAATATTTGTAGCCACAGTGTTTGACTCAACCGGCCTTGTGTGTACACCTGCTCCATTCCACATAGGGTGACCGCAGTGGACTGAGGCGTGCCATCTGTCCTCAGGACAGATGGAGTAAATTCCTCCAGAGGCACTGTTGTACAATCTGCATTGCATGGTGGGACAGTAAAGCAAAGCTTTTCTTGGAACCTTGTACAAGAGATTCTCCAGAGTAATGCTACAGATGGCAGATGGATACTACCAACACAGCTGGCAAAAACAAAAAACAGACTAAAGTGTTGCTTCTCCTTGTGCTCCTTGTGTTTTCTTTTGGCAGATTAACAGATCGGAGACTGCATGATGCACCCTTAAACTGAAACATCCAGTACTGCACCAGCATATGTTGTCTTTTGGGTGCTGGTATGATCCCAGCAAAACTATAACAAAACTTGCTTATGTGTTTCATACCATGATTCTTTTTGTGTTCTTGGTTAAAGACCAAGAAAATGTTTCAAACAAATTTTACTATGTTAAGTAGTTTGTTATGGGAAGTAGGCCTGGCCTCTCTCTTCCTTCACTGTCGTTCTCACACCTCCGTGAGAGATACGCACCGCTCTCTCATGGTCCTCGGTCTCGTCCTGCATGCCACATTATTTAATAAAGTAAAAGACTGTTACTGTATCTGTTGCTGGTTATATGTTTAGTGGTACACAGTAAAATCTACAGTATTAAACTAACACTGCTCAGTTTTCATTTGGATCCCAATCTATAGATAGTAAAAGCAACACTGAATCAATGTTGCGTAAGTGAAATACACGCAGAATCACTGAAGATGAGAGCAAGAACAATTGAAGAGTTCAGATGCAAAAGCCTCTAAGTGCCATTTGAAATTTTCTTCTAGAATGATCATTTTTATCAAGCTTATATATTCAATATATTTATATTTCATTTAAATGACAATTAATAGGTAATCTTCATTGCAATTTAAGTGAAATTACTGAACTTAGATATACAAGCTTGATAAAAATGATCATTCTAGAAGAAAATTTCAAATGGCACTTAGAGGCTTTTGCATCTGAACTCTTCAATTATAGCAAAGATCAATAATATCTCACTAGAAGATGATTCAATTTTATTAACTTATTGCAAACCGGTTTGGGTTTATTTCTTTCATATTATACGTGTACAAAGGATGTTAAAGCCCTTCAGTTCTTGGCCATTGACTGTTTTTGTTTTTGCAATGTAAGCTACACGAGCTCTTTTTGACTGAGAAGTTTTGGAGATCATTCTGTTGGTGCTTTGAAACATTTGACATTGGTTAATAATGTAATCATAATTAAACCAATTAGTTCTACTTTCAGCAGACGAAATTACAAAGTTATAATGATATAATTCAATGAATCATATGTTTTAACCTTATATTGTTTTACATCATTAATGAAATGCAAACAAAAGCAATGCTTGTCCTCAAAACACTACTTGCATACAGACAGATGGCTTATTCACTATTAACTCTGCAAGATCATGCTGGTGAAACAGCTCTGTTTTGCTTGAGAACAGCATAAATATGTTGGTCCACCAATACTAGCATAAACCAGCCTGGACCAGCATGGAATCCATGCTGTTTATGCTGGACTTTTCAAGGCATCCCTCTATAGCTTTTTTTATTGGAAAGAATGATGAAACTACTAAGATCAAGACATGACACAGATCAACTTTTCTTGGAGAAGCATTTCTCACTAAGCTCCAGCTATCAAATATTGAAATTTGAACATGAATCATCACTTAAACATGTTTTTAATCTTGACCTGGTTGGAAACGCTCATAAATTATGTTATATGGACCCATAAAACTGAAATCTCTACAGCCTGTGATCTCTGTGATTTATTCTGATGTACATGTTCAAGTCGTGGGGATCATTGTCCTTTTCTCACATTCTTAAAGATCAAAGAATTTCTTTAGGGTCAATGACACTCACACGTTTCAAAAACTTAAATACTTTTTAGACTTGAACACAAAGATGGACTTTTTCTACATTTCTGAAATGAATTAATTTTGCTATGATCATTTGAGACATTCAGAAAAGTTTTTCTGGTTTTATAATGGCAACTGAAAAGATTCAATTAAAGTGATAAAATCTTGCAAACAAAATGTATAGAAATAACTAAATAACATTTTTAATTGTCAATTAAAAATAGTTAATACATCTTTCAGTAGAAATTAAAGTAGTTCACTTTGAAATTAATTTTTGGGAGCTTTTAGCTTACCTCAAGGGCATCCAAGATGGTGTTTTTGTTTCTGCAGTAGTTTCAATTTTCATATGTTTAGGTCAAACCGTTCGTGTCTATATAGTCATATAATGGAGGTCTATGGTCACCACCTCAAAGAGAATGCACAGAGAAGTCCAAATTAAACATTATTTAATGACTTGTAAATGTAAGGTCACATTGATGACCTGAGACATGAAACGAGCGGTTTGTGTGAGAAAATGAACAGTGTTTATACTGTTTTTACCTCTTGTTACCACAGCCACCTCTTGTGCCCATGCTCTCAGATCATTCAGATCAAAACAATATAGGTAAAAACAATATAAATACAGTTTGTGTTCTCACACAAACCGCTTTTTGTGTCTTAGGCCATCAAAATGTACTTACATTCACGAGTCATTAAATCATGTTTAATTTGGACTTCTCTGTGCATGCTCTTTGAGGTGGTGACCATAGACCTCCATTATATGACTGACAGACAAGAACGGTTTGACCTAAACAAATTCAAAATTGAAACTACTGCGTAAACAAAGACATCTACTTCTTGGATGCCCTTGAGGTAAGCTAAGACATATCAGAAATGTATTTCAAAGTGAACTATCCCTTTAAGGACTGATTATAACCAACAAGAAAACTATAAATCAAAAAAAATATTCACAGACAGAATACTGCCCTAATAATATCATATTCAGATGTTTTGAGTGTCTCTCTTAATATGTTAACAGCAGACCAATAATGAGAAGAAAAAAAGTGCACAAAAGCAACCTGCTCAAATATCCACATCTGTCTTGACTCAGTTAATGCGAAAGATAAACGTTCAACTAATGAAGCAACGGAGCGCGATGAGAACATTGGCCTAAAACAAGATAAGACAGTGAAACTGTCTGATATGGATTTTGACCAGCTGTATAGCTTATTATTCTATTCAGGACACATTTTGCATTATTAACTATGAGGTTTTCCCTAGGCACTTAGACAGATATCAGTAGGTGGTAGGCGGTGGGCTTATTATAATACTAATAAAAGCTTCAAGTCGTCCATGCTTAGCAAAATTAGACTGTGTGACCACATTTGCTCACTCATCAGCGCTGTCCTTGATAGCAGGGGAGATTTTTAAGTGGCTATGCATCCTTCAATAATTCTCTTGTGGGGAAAATGTACGTTTGTTGTGGCCTGAGAGGGAGACAGCAATTTGTTCCACAGAATCAATGTGCCAATATGAGCTAAGGCACTGATCGAAAACATGAATTGAGCCATTAAAAATACATTAGGGCCAATCTGTGAACCAGCAGGGATTTGCTGGACTGTCTCTGGGCTGCCAATGAGAGCCTGTATAGTAGAAGTAGCCTAGCACTTAGTGCACTAAACTGAAAATCGATAATTGGCGCTGTCGTGAGTGACAATGACCGTTCTTATCAGGTTTTTTGGCCTGGTGATTGGTGGATTTGCCTTTCCAGAGTCTGGTCGCAGTGGTGAGAGTGATAACGCTGTGATCCGTATCTCTACCCTGACGTTTATTGAGTACATCACTGATGCAAAGTGTTTCCTGCAGTGTAACCGTGACAACTTGCTGTAAGCTTCGCTGATTTCATGCAGCTGGCTTGAAATTGTTAACAGTTGGCAGATGTCAAAGTTATAATCACCAACACAAAAAAGCTGGCCAAATTATGCATTGAAATTCTCCCTCTCTCTCTCTCTCTGGTCCGCTTTCAACTAAAAGTGTAAAACTTTGTATTTGTTTTGGCCGGGGAGACTAAATACGAACACTTTTGAAAACAGGATTCAAAGTGCAAGTTTTTGAAAACGATACTGTTATCAGCTCTGTGTAAACTATAAAAACGCAAGTTAGTGAAAACCATAGATACCCACAAAAAAGGCAAGATGTCTCATCCGCGATGCTAGCCAATGGAGGTGGACGTCTGCACCTGGCGGCCATCTTGTCACAGGCAGCTCGCTCACTCGTAACATTGTGTTTTAATGGTACATGCACTCAGAGCCTGTCTAACGGAGAGCCTTGGCACGTCCTATTAGCCCCATTGTGTATCATCTTGGTTGCAGTTCCATTAGAATTCCACTGGAGGTGATCACGGGCAAGTGCAGAATGAATGGGAGTCTATGGGGCTAAATGGCTAAATGTGTCTCTTTCACCTGCTTGTTGTTGAATCAACATAGATTTTATTGTTGATTCCGCAAGTTCAATAAGCCAAAAGTCGAATGAACGAGTACTTATGTCCTTTCGATTTCTTACAGGTTAGGCCAGAACACGCTAGCATTCTGCTATTGTGTGACATCATCACATTTTTGAACGGATTTTTAGAACAGATAAGTGAACTTAAAAGAGTATTTTCTTAGCTTTCCCTTTTGAATGCAACTTTCAAATTACTTGACAAAAAATTACATCCTGAGAAAAGTGGATTTTTGGGGGTGAAACCCCATAGACACCCATTCATTCTGCACTCGACCACGACTCACGAGCGCCCCCGCATGGACAGAGACGTGTTACTCCAGCTAGTCCAGAAACCGGAAGTAACCAGCCAGTGCCAATCTCTTCAATTAGACATTCTCTGATGTACTTTTTAAATAACCATAACTTGCTCAATTTTCTACCGATTTTCAAATGGTTTTGCTTGTTATTAAACATCAGAGATGTAGTTATGACACTGCATACTTATGGATAATAAGTGTATCAATAATAATAATGCAGAACTATAACCACGTTAATAACGTTTGTTAGAACCAAACCGTTTGTAAATCCGTCAAGATTTAGACGAGGTAAGAGTATTTGTGTTCGTGCTGATCACTCATCTTACATCAGCTTACCTGTGACAAGATGGCCGCCGGTGATGACGATAGAAACTCCGCCTTAAGACATCTAGCCTTTATTATGGATATGGTGAAAATTGTCTACAGGGGGGTTTCTTTTACAAAGTGACATCGCCAACTACTGGCCTGTCAGAAGAATACAGCATTTTTAGTAGTTTCCACGGATCTGTTTTTAGTACATCGTTGGCGTGTAAACGTACCCTCAGGGATTAAAATAACGGAGAACATAATCAAGGTAAACACAGAAACAGGTGTGTGGAAAATACACCAGTTTCTGAATAAACTATTTTAAACACATTTTCCATAACCACACTAGGGTTATTTGTCAACTTTTAAGCAGTTTCTTGATATGAGGGGGAGTGATTTTTTGGGGGGACACTCATTTTAAGTTCCTGTATGCACATCTACAACCTTTTGCTTTTGATGGAGAACGTATGATTTGTTTTACTCACAAAATCACAGCTGGTGACATTGCCTTTACATTTTGTCCAACCAGACTGATTTGGGCTGTTTGTCACACACTTAACTTTGAACATATGCTTTCCGCTATTCTCAGACATTAAGAGGATGACTCAGCTAACTTAAATGAGAAAAAGAGGTGACTGCGAGCACTGAAGCGCATTAACAGACACCAGCACTGTGTGAAAAGAGGTGTGAAGTGTGTTTATGCTGATATATGCTGGTCTTTTGTTTATATTGTAGTGGGAACACATGAACAGAAGTAGCCTATTGAGACATACTTCTTAATTATTGAATTCAGGTGTTTCAATCAGACCCGCATTGCCATATGTGTATAAAATCAAGCAGTCTGCATTTACAATCATTTGTGAATAAAATGAATCATGCTTTTCTATTTGGCAGTCTGATGTTTTGAGGCGAGTCTGTGTTTTCAAGGATTTTGAGGACCAATTTCATTATAATGTCTTTGTATTAAGAATGTGTAATGTCATTAAAGTCCCATTTGTGTCCAAATGGTTTTGTCCATGTAGTGTATTTATCTAAAACGTACTTTTCAAAACTTTTCTTTTTACTAATGAGAAAAAAATACTGTAAAGTTCAAATAAATGATTGGAAAAAGACAAGTTAATTATAAATCGTGTTAGAAATTTCTTCACACTAGTAGAGAGATGAGAGATGAAAGATGGTGTGTGTGTGTTTTTCTAGTTAAACCTTATTGGAAATGAGAGCTGTGCTGTGATGTGTGACATTTGGATTCAGATAAGTGGATCAGCAGTCAGGCTGAGATAACCCTACGTGATTTAGCCAACCAACTAAGCCAGATCCCAAAAGAACACAGTATCTTCCGAGACATGATAATGACCCAAAGTATGCAGCTGAAACCAGAAGGACAGACTGTTGGCAGGGCAAAAAGACAGATGGTCAAATGTTTGACAAAAGGCTTTGCCATCTTTAAGGTGCTGCAGTCCATAATGTTGTTGTCCAGAAACTAATGAGCTGGGGCCGTTGTGACAATAAAATGAAGATCAACATTCAGTGTCCCATGTGCATTGTAAGTAGTTTCAGTTGCAACTGTTCATACAATGCTTCAGTCACTTAATTAGCCAGAATTAATTGTTCCGAGGTTTATGCATTTTTGATTGATGGATGCAGTTGTATTATTTAATATGGCATGCATATTTGAAATCATTGTATAATAAATCCATGGACACTCAAAATAATCACCCAAATTCTCCAGATTTTGGTCAAACAGGTATTAATGCGTTTATTTGAACATAGGGCTATATCTACATTTTAAATACTAAATATTTAAATAATATGCAGAATGAAGAGCTAAATGGAACTATAATGAACCAATGTGACTAGAACAAATAAATGGCACGAGCTAGATTCTAAGTTTTTATATTATGCATATACTTTTCTGTATTAGTGATATAACATGAGGAATAAACATTTATTTTGTTTGGCAATTTTAATAGCTCAGGCTGCGATATCTCTGCCCTTTAGCACAATTTCAGTAGTTGAAGACTGAGTCACTTTACACAGTTGACCGCACAGAGGCGGCAGTAATTTCGATTGATGTCTAAAGCTGCTGTAAGCCATTTGCAAGTTGTTGTTGTGGTGGAAACAAACGGAACTGAATAAAATAATGACAGGTTGTCCTAAACTAACAGTCCCAAACAACACCATTTCTCATTTCTCAAACCTATATGCAATTGGCAGAGAGCCTCCTCCAGATTTTCTGATTGGCTAAAATGTGTGGGGCGCAATCACAGAGACAAGTTGGATTTCTCCGACTGTTTCAGGAATTTAAAATGATTTTAAACGTCTAAATTATTAGAATAAAGGTAATTTACTAAAATCTGAAGTCCATCTTGTCCCAATGCACATTAATTGTCACCAGTCTAGCACAGTTATGTGTAAATTTATGATAAAATTATATCTAATGACTCTACTTGAGCAGTTACCGTGAAGACTTGCTTCTATTGCGGACAGTATAGGCTATGTTCTAACTAATCTATCTTTTATCATTACACATTGGTTATAAAGTAACATATATATATATATATATAATAGTTTTGATTATTGGGGGTCTGATGCATAGACATAATAAATAGATGCCTTATTGGCTGCTTTGGCCCATTGCCGCGACATGTCAACGAGTTCGCCATATTGGACTGGGCAAGACTGGCTTATAAACAAAATACAAGTAAATGGAGAGCTTTTTTTTGAGACAAAAAGGACATCAATGTTTATATTTCTCAACCGATTTCACCGATTTATGACCTGAATGGAGAATGAAATTTGCATTTTAGATTATTTAATATAAACTATAACTCAGACTTCATGAGAATCATGTAAATTTTATAATATTTCTCATAAAGTCTGTTTTCATAGCTAACTAACGTTATTGTTAGCTTTTAACGACTCTTGTGGCCAACTAGCCATGCACCAACATATGTTATAATGACCAAATTCAACCAGAAACAGTTGAAGATCTCTGATGCAAAAAGCCTCTAAAACCACCTTTATCAAAATGAGATAATTGAGCGAATGCTCTCCGGACATAGTATACGTTCATCAAATACTTTCACTTCAAATTCACTAAATTCCAGCCTCTGCCCATTAAGAAATGTCGGTAAAGTAGGTAGAAACCTATAGGAGCCTGATTAAAATGGACTTAGAGTCTTCAACTGTTCGCAGAGATTTGGTTTAGATTATATGATGGTTTGTAAAACTTCAAAATAGTCAGGCGTTCTTCCGTCCTCTTATGAGAGTTATGGCAAGCTGCCCGGTCCAATATGGTGGCGCCTTTGACATACGATTCAGCGGACAAAGAGGCGTCTATTATATGGTCTGATATACGTAGATCTTTACCACATTCGAAAGGTCCTGTCGATGTGACCATGTCGGAACAGGTAACATGAAGCCGTTTCTAACTCACACTGAAAAAAAATCTATGAATTTTTATCTAAAATGTCACAACTTTGCGCAGCATATGGCTGTAAAAACCACCGAGCTGTAAATTCTAGCCGAAATGGGATAACCTTTCAGAGGTGTGAATGTTCTGGCTTGTGTTGTATAATTCAATAAACATGTCCACTTGCAGATTTATCACAATAATGATCAACTAAAGGCTGTGAAAACCATCTGCCATGTGAATAACTAGGTTGCCGAGCCGGTGCAGTAAAGTCAACTTTGCTCTCGAGTGGCACGGGCCAGATTTGACTGTTCCAATATGGCGGAGAGCTGATCTATAGCAAAGCCACTATATTCTATAAAGAGACTATCCCTGTCTATAGTCTTTGCTCATAGCAGTCCATGGAAACAGACACTAACAAGGCATCTGGGTAGTAAAAGTAATGAACTTTATCGCCACCTGCTGTTGTAACTTGTAGTAAAGTATCCACCAGCACAGCAACTTCTGATAGATTGGCTGAATGACGTCTTTGATATGAATAAACTGCCTGATGATTTTAGCTTTCAATGATTTTAAAGAGAGATTCACCTTTATGCGACTCTTCTGAGCTGGTGCTGCACTTCAGACCTTCAGGCGCTTGCGCCGACCGAAGCGCCCGCGCCTTCAGATCACTTGACTGTTACCGTGACTGTGGTTACAAGAGGTAAAAACGATATAAAAACTGTTTGTTTTCTCACACAAACCGCTCGTTTCGTGTCTTAGGCCATCAATGTGTACTTAAATTTACGAGTCATTAAATCATGTTTAATTTGGACTTCTCTGTGCTCTTTGAGGAGGACCCAATATACCTCCATTATGATGGCTGACAGACATGAACGGTTTGACCTAAAAATATCAAAATTGAAAATTCTGTGAAAACAAAGACACATCTTGGAAGCCCTTGAGGTAAGCTAAAACATATCAACAATTAATTTCAAAGTTAACTATCCCTTTAACATTAGCCTATGTTGTTTTTCTTATTTCCGGTTTTCTCTTTTCTTGCAGGAAAAAGTTGCAGCTGTCAATTTTTGTCTTTCTTTGGCCTTGACGTTAAAGGTTAGGTTTATGTATTTCCCTTTGGATTTAGAATGTAAGCTTTTCTGTTTTCTCTCTTGTTGCTGGATTGCTTTTCACTTGACCTTGAAAGCTGTTTGTTTGGCACATGCCCCCTGCGTTTGTATCCCAGTGTCGCTTCGAGAACTTGAGAATCTTGTGGAACGAGTCACACAATCCTATTTCAAAATAGAAATCTGTTGTTGAGTTTTGAAAATGTTGTTAAGGACCCCAGAAAGAAAACTCTTTATTTTACACCGCGACAGGACTATCAAGCAAAACGGGGATTAAAATGACGACTCAAAATTAATTTACAAAAAGAATTGATGATAAGGAACATCATTAGGCTAAATACACCCTATAATTATGATCTAAATAGGCTACTACACTTTCCGTAGATACATAAGTCCTAAAATGTAGAGTAGATTGATAGGTTGAAAATGCTTGTTTTGAGCATATTTTTTTCATTATAAATGAGCATTAGAATTTGAGTGAACATTTTAACTGGTGAAGACTAACATACTGTTATCAGTATCTTTTCTCTCCCTCTTTTGCAAAGACACTCAAGCTGACATGAACTCCGCAAGTTTATGCATGCTAATTGGATCAATGATCCATGTTATCAAGCATTATTTTTTTTATAGCTGAAAGCAAGGGAATCTGAGATCTGTAGAAAATCTCATGGTAATTTCTATTAAGGACAAATATTTAAAAAAAATCGTTTCCCGCTATTCCATGAATAATCCCATATATTTCAATGAGGAGACATCCACTTAACGTACATCCGCTAGGGGGCAGAAGCACAAATCCTGTGCTGCCTCGCGCACTCGCCCTCTTCTTCTCGGTTTATCATCTTCCTTCACTTCCTCTACGAAATCATGGCGGTCCACGGCCCGGTCGTGAAAATCCACCCGGTGGTTTTGGCATCGATTGCGGACTCATACGAGCGTAGGAATGAGGGAGCAAGTCGTGTGATCGGAACATTATTAGGTGGGTCGTGTAAATTCTCTTTGTAAATTCCAAATAGTTGTTTTTAATAAAGACAACACAAGCGTTATTTCGTCTTGTGAAGCATGTGTTGTAGTCGAGCAGGATGGCTGGAGTCAGTGGAGTGGGTGAGAGAGAGAGAGAGAGAGAGAGATTAAAAAGTTAATCGAACAACATCACTTAACTGGTTTAATTTGTGTGTCACACAGGAACAACAGACAAGCATTCAGTTGATGTCACCAACTGCTTCTCTGTTCCTCACAATGAGTCTGAAGATGAGGTGAGATACACATCATCATACTCACCCCTTAGAGAAATAGTGACGTACCCTTGGTATACCATGATGCTTTGAAATGCCATTTACCCGAGAAGTTACTTAGAGACCATGGTATTTGCAAAAAATGTTTTCTATAACCCCAAATTTGGACATGTACCATGATTTTATTGGATGTGCTTTATTGGACATATGAATGTCATTGTACATCAAATCCAAAAACAACAAGCTAACACAATACCTAAAAGTGACATCATTGTCATTTACAAAAAATGTCTGTGTTATAGGTGGCTGTTGACATGGAGTTCGCCAAGAACATGTATGAGCTCCATAAGAAGGTTTCACCGAGTGAAGTCATTGTTGGATGGTATGTGGCCGCTCTTGTTGTTAATGAATTTCTAAGGTTTTTAAATATCTGAGGTTTTCTAAATATTTGATTTTATATTCGTCTTAAAATGCAAACTGGTGCTCCGTCCCAATTCACATATTCTGCGTAACAAAATTGATAAATATAGTGTATGTGTATAAATATTATATGTAAAAACTAGTATAGATAGTTTTATATCTATACGCACATCCGGGAACTTAAAGGGTTAGTTCACCCAAAAATGAAAATTAAGTCATTAATTACTCACCCCCATGCTGTACCAACCCCGTAAGACCTTCGTTCGTCTTCGGAACACAAATGAAGATATTTTTGATTAAATTTGAGAGCTGTATAACTACCACATTGGCTCCTAAAGGACTGCCTCTTGACGGCCCAGAAAGTCAATGAAGAAAATGTTTAAATATCCCAAGTGACTACCGTGGCTCAACTATATGTTTATCAAGCGACGCGAATACTTTTTGTGCGAAAAAACAAACAAAAATAACGAGTTTATTCGACTATTTCTTTTCTTCCTTGTAGGCCAGAACGAGACTTCCTTAGATTTCCACGACGCATGCGCGAGAATTGCGATCTGAAGTGGTGTAAGCTGATGTGAGCAGATCGCAAATCTCGCGCATGCGTCGTGGAAATCTAAGGAAGTCTCGTTCTGGCCTACAAGGAAGAAAAGAAATAGTCGAATAAACTTGTTATTTTTGTTTGTTTTTTCGCACAAAAAGTATTCGCGTCGCTTGATAAACATATAGTTGAGCCACGGTAGTCACTTGGGATATTTAAACATTTTCTTCATTGACTTTCTGGGCCGTCAAGAGGCAGTCCTTTAGGAGCCAATGTGGTAGTTATACAGCTCTCAAATTTAATCAAAAATATCTTTATTTGTGTTCCGAAGACGAACGAAGGTCTTACGGGGTTGGTACAGCATGGGGGTGAGTAATTAATGACTTAATTTTCATTTTTGGGTGAACTAACCCTTTAACTGTCAATTTTGTCCCCGCCCCCTTTTGGGGGAAACAAACTAGACTCCCCATAGACTTCAATACAAAATAACGGCAAAAACCATCGCCGGTTGTGCGTATACAATTTGATGAGGATTCGAAATTGAACTACAAAAAGTGTTTAAAGAACTACAAACATGGCAGATGTGGGATATCAGCAGTTGAGTATAGAGAAGTTTAACTTCAGTTTAATTATTTAACCTGATGAAAAGATTTTTATTCAATGTTATTGCATCATTATGTGAACGCATGAGGAGAGTTCTATGCATGAAAAACACATGACTGGTGCTACTACATTTCTCAATGTGCTACTACATCCGATACGGTAGTAAATTAAATTGAATGTGGAAGATTTACCAGATGATTGACAGGGAAGTTTTAAGTTTAACTAAGCAATGGAGCGAAGTAGTATCTACTAAAGCTTCATGGCATGCAGCAATAAGTGTTTGTTTTTTCTGCAGGTATGCCACAGGATTTGACATCACAGAGCATTCAGTTCTGATCCATGAGTATTACAGCCGAGAGGCTCCAAACCCCATTCACCTCACCGTGGACACGGCACTGCAGAGCAACAAATTGAACATCCGTGCCTACGTCAGGTATCTTAGTCACCTGGACTAAGGTTGATTATTTTTTGCTGCTGACCTGACATACTCTGCTGCATTAAGTTTTTATTTGTTGTTTGTGCTGTTAGTTCACAGATGGGCGTCCCAGGGAAGACCGTTGGCGTCATGTTCACCCCACTGTCAGTCAAGTACATTTACTATGACACAGAGCGCATTGGAGGTCAGGTTTTTTTCTCCACTTATAAACATTTTGCATGTTTTAAGAATTGCTTTTTTACTTTTGCGCACATTCTTCTAATGGATTACACACATCTCTCTATAGTTGAACTTCTACAGAGGACCCGGGCATCTCCCAGTCGCACCAACGGACTGACCACAGACCTGGCCCAGGTAGCCAGTGCGGCAGGACGCGTACAAGAAATGCTTTCCACAGTGCTCGCTTACATAGAAGATGTGCTGGT